>NC_051115.1:4152616-4330528 GCF_014839805.1 Manduca sexta | reverse complement strand
TTCGGAGAGCAGTTCTCACCACAGAAAAACGGCCAAGAAACTCTGGTGTCGCTCTTTTCAAAATTAGTTTGAGGTAAATACTACAGTACATGATAAAGAGAGGAGAAAAAAAATACATTGGTGTGGTACATTACCCCAGCAATGGACGTTAACGCGGACGGAGCGGGGAGCAAACATTAGTATAGGTACTTATTCATATGCATTGTTCGGTAATATGTTACATCAAAGCAAAAAATTGTAAGGAATAGTCAGTTCCTTCATGAAATGTAGATGTACAAGTTAAACCCATAAGAGCTGCCACAACACAAACCTCACATAGCCAAAAGTAGCAATAACTTTGATTGTAACTGTCGACAAAGAAACTAGTCGTCTGCTCCGAAACAGTCACTCGTTACCGCACCTGATAATACACGAGCATGGTAAAGGGACCCAACTGCACCAAACGAGAAGAAGAGTGAGCTCCAAATAGAGGGAAATCCATCTCTTGACAGTCCACACACGCTGATGCCGGGACGCAACTTACGAGGGCCATCATGGCGGGTTTTACACCTTGTATACGGTCGCTACTCGGCCGGATTTGATATCCTTCTACCAGCACTGGACACTGCTCCGGTCTGAAGGGAACGACGTTATACAATAATATACTAAACACTTACAGACTTCGGCAGCATCCACAGCGTTGGCTTGTCCGATCACGGCGACCTGCAAGTACAGAACATTCATATTGTTTTCAAGTTGAACTGATAAAGTCAAACCTATTAACTATATATAAGGGTTGAGCTACGATTAGCCGCCCGGGCGGCAACGCGAACAGTTTTGTACCGAGCGGCGAGCGGCAGCGACGAGCGAGCGAGACAGATGTACGGGTGAATAGGAAACATGCTCGATACAGAGGAGTGTGGATAACTGGATCGCTACTCAGCGTCCGTGGCGTCGGAGTCGCGCCGCCGTGCCACTTGCCGCACCGCTCGCCGCTACCGACCCGTAAAATATGGGGCGCTCAGCGGACAAAGTGTGTGCGGAATAAGTGGTAAATTATTATAAGGCATTACAGAAGTTATAGTCTATAATATACAGAATATGACTTACCAGGACGAGCAGAGCGAGAGTGAGCACTAGACGGTTCATGTTGGTTGTTTTCTCGTCGACGACTTGAATGATCTCTCGCTTGTTGCCGCGTCTTTTATACCGATGCATTATTTGCAATTCGCTAAACTTTGCATTTGTATCAATACAAAAATATAAGGAAAACAAGCACAAAAATGAAATTATTTAATTAAAGTGCAAATAAAATTCATAATCATGAAATAACATAACTCACTCACTTTCATTATGAACAATTGTAAGCAGCTAAACAAATATTGCAATAAAAATATTGGCAATTGGTTTTTCTATCTTTAAAATTACCTAATCGCGGATCGGAGTCAGGAAGTTGGCCGTGTGATACCCTCGTGCCTCGGAGAGTCATTGGTCATTGCGCCTGATCTCCCTCCGGTCGTGTCGGATTGCCATCTCAAAGGACTATGAGAGCGAAGAAACAGTTGTTGCGTAATTGAAACCGATTGACAGCACATGCTTTTGGTGGTGATAAGATATGTTTTATATCCGCCCGGATAGCTACCGTACAGAAGAGGTTAAGACCCGGCATAGTGGCCCACGTAAGTGTGTCGCATTCCGAGGCAGCCTGTGTATATCTAGTTGCAACAGGTTGGCATAATTATCGACTGCCGAGAGGCAATCATCTCTCGTCTGACTACATTCTATTGGACCCTACTCCACTTACCATCAGATGCAATGTATATAAGCTATTTTTTATTCCAGGAAAATATAAAGCTGCACTTTTCTCCTGGAAAACTCTTTCACAAGGGCGAAGTCGCGAGCAAAAGCCATCATAAACATAGAGCCTGCACGGCAAAATGACCTCACTGTACCTGATGGTAAGTGATGAGATCCCAAAAACATGTGTGGCACAGCTATGCCGGCCTGCTTAATTGCTTGTTCTCGCTCGGCTTAAAGAACCCGAGTTGTAGGAAGGGGGGACACTTATATTATCAAACTGTTCCACAGCATAATGGTCCGGTGAAAATACAAATTACTGAACCTTACGGTTCTAACCGGGGCGGAAGAGACCACGAGGCTGTGGTTTCGCGAGCCAGCCGGCGAGATTCTGTTGAAGAAAGGAGAGGATGGGATAAGGTTACACAATTTTTCATGGCACTCACCGTGAACAGACGGTAGAACACACTGAGTGAGGCGATTGACCGAGCGTGAAATACTCCCGCACCCTATTCGGAAGTCCGACCCCACTCAATGTGGCTCTTTGGACTCAGATCGCAGCGAATATCCACACCTAGGATGTTGAGACTATTCCATATTGCAAGTGGAGTACCCCGAAGATTAGGGAGAGATGAAAATTGGGACTTCTTATTTTTGATTTTGCTGTTACTTGACTATTAAGTTTATTAAGAAATTGCTGTAGGGCGTTTTGTACGGTACATTACAATTATTAATCTTTTTGAGACGGAATACCTTCTTCTTTAGATCGAGTCACATTTTGCGTTGTAATTTAATTTTAGGTAAATGTTATTATTAAATTTCCTTATTTGACATCGATACAAGTGTTTGGCGAAATGCAAATAATGCATCGGTATAAAAGACGCGGCAACAGTCGAGGGATCATTCAAGTCGTCGACGAGAAAACAACCAACATGAACCGTCTAGTGCTCGCTCTCGCTCTGCTCGTCCTGGTAAGTCATATTCTGTATATTATAGACTATAACTTCTGTAATGTCTTATAATTATTTACCACTTATTCCGCACACTCTTTGTCCACTTAGCGCCCTCTATTTTACGGGTCGGTAGCGGCGAGCGGTGCGGCAAGTGGCACGGCGGCGCGACTCCGACGCCACGGACGCTGAGTAGCGACCCAGCTATCCACACTCCTCTGTATCGAGCAGGTTTCCTATTCACCTGTACACCTGTCTCGCTCGCTCGTCGCTGCCGCTCGCCGCTTCGCACCAAACCGTTCGCGTTGCCGCCCGGGCGGCTTATCGTAACTCAACCCTTATATATAGTTAATAGGTTCGACTTTATCAGTTCAACTTGAAAACAATATGAATGTTCTGTACTTGCAGGTCGCTGTGATCGGACAAGCCAACGCTGTGGAGGATGCCGAAGTCTGTAAGTGTTTAGTATAAGTATTATTGTATAACGTCGTGTCCCCAGTGCTGGTAGAAGGATATCAAATCCGGCCGGGTAGTGACCGTATACAAGGTGTAAAACCCGCCATGATGGCCCTCGTAAGTTGCATTCCAAGATTAGCGTGTGTGGATTTACGAAATATGGATTTCCCCGTATTTGGAGCTCACTCTTCTTCACGTTTGGTGCAGTTGGGTCCCTTTGTTCAAATGGGAACTCAACAAGCAACTGAGTTCCTATAATCCTTAATACTTACGACTCGTTTCTTTGTCGACAGTTACAATCAAAGTTATTGCTACTTTTGGCTATGTGAGGTTTGTGTTGTGGCAGCTCTTATGGGTTTAACTTGTACATCTACAGTTCATGAAGGAACTGACTATTCCTTGCTTGGTTTTGAAGTCATCAATCCTGCAACAAATTACTGAAAAATGCATGTGAACCTTTTGCTCCCCGCTCCGTCCGCGTTAACGTCCGTTGCTGGGGTAATGTACCACACAAGAACGGTTGCGGCGGTTATGAGGGCGCCCTTCGCCTGAGGTGTTCGCAGCCGTCCCTTATGTGCTAGAGGACCATCGCAGAGTGTTGGTTGGATGCCGGTGTAGTGTGAACAACATAACCGTCCGCCTTTCCAATATTGCACTATCCCTGATGATGTGATGTGCTTTCTAGTTGCAGAATACAAACATGACGCGGTCAACGTGGATGACGTGGTGGCGCCCCATGCGGTCAGCAGTGCTGACGGTGATGGACTCGAGGAGTCTAAACGAGGCTGTATGGCGTGCCGCCCAGGCAGAAAGTAAACACAACTTTATCTTTCTATGCCTTTGTTAAATTCATGATTTTCTTTTAAATTTCGAAATATATTTCTGTCGCATTTTATGATCGTTTAATTTTGTTTCAAAAACCAAACTACTATACAATTTTTGATAAAAATTCGTTGGGACCAATCTGAAAATAATATATTCTTTCAAATAAAAAAGGAATTTTCTATATCCGTTAATAAACGACCTTGTTCTTTAACGAACATTCAAAAAATTTGACATTGAATTGAGAAGTTCATGATTTTTTTAAATCGGTTGAAAAGTATTACGTTTACTTATAAAACAATACAGTACGGGGTTAACAAAATATTAGTAATGATATAATCTTACTTCTTATATCTTTTTAATATTATAAGTTAGAAAAATTGTGAAAATGTTTAGTGGATTGTAATGAAATGGGGACAAATAGACCATGTCATGGATAAACACATAAGCTATTTTTTATCCCGATTATTTGGTTCCATAGAATATAATGTACATACATACACAGACGGGCTCATAGACTGCATCAATGTTCAAGAAGCCTTAAAAATTAACATTGCAAGTCAAATCTTTTTATACAAATTAAAATTAAAACCTATAATTTGGCTCGTTAACTTCATAACAGCGTATCATATCCTTAAGGATATACTGGAAAAGACCATTCAATTTAAACAAAAACGATAAAAGGTTTTGGTTAGTTTATTGAAAAATTGCTTTTTACGATAAAAAAATTGAAGCACAGGTTTTATTTTCTTCTAATAAGGTCTATTACCTCCATGTGCCTTTATTACAGATTCCAATCGGTTTCGTATAGATCTGATTAGAGTTATTGTACGGTCTTGCGGAACATTGTTCCATCCTTGTGAACTCGCTGTGCTTAGTGCTGCCACTGTTGTGGGCACAGGAGTCCTCGCATTTACAGTTTTTTTAAACTGTTCCAAACATGCTCAATGGGATTAAGATCTGGGCTGCGTGCTGACCAATTCATTGTGCGTATCTCAACCTCTTCGCTATATTGTTGAACTTGTGCAGCGGCGTGGGGTCGGGCATTATCTTGCATTAGAGTAAAATTTTGGTCTATTAATCCCATGTAACGTACGTACGTGAGCTTATAAAACCTCTGTTATATAGCGTTGTGCCGACCAACCACTTCTTCTCTCGTTTTGACAAACCATGTCGATAAAAAACAAGTTCCGTGCCATTTTGAAATTGTAAGACATCTTAAAATTAAGTGCTTTCATATTTGAAACGAGTATTCTGACAGGAGATCTAAAGAAATAGGGAAGAAACAGAGATATGGTACAGAACGATCCAGGCAAACCCTTTAAAAGTACTATGGATTGACAACAAAGTATTAAACAAGCACGAAACTGTAACTGCAGTTCGTTGCGTTCTGGACACATTCCATCCAATAAATTTAAATATCTTATGGGCAAATCTACATCGCCTAATTGTCTCAGCTGTGGCTCAGTAGATTATGTATATCATATTTTGATGGAATGTGCTCGTAACCAATCACATAGAATAAATTATAATACACGCGATATAGGAGAGTGTAACGCGATATTAGATGCAACCTTAAGTGATCACGCTAAGATATTTTATATATTGGCTAATTTATGGGTAATAAACAGGCAACTTTTAATTTAATTGTTATACTATAGGAGCGGAATTATCACTTCAACCAGAAAGATCCTAAATAAATAGAAAAACAAACTTTGAGCATATCTCTTTTTCGCTTTCCCACCGATGATCTTTATAATGTCTTCCCGGTGCTTAGAGTCAGGCACTTGTTCGTACTAAATGCCACACTCAAAACACATCGCCAAGTTAAGTGCCGTTCTGACTATGGTGAATTGACGGCTAGGCGAACGTATAGAATCCCACTAACGATTACCAAGTCTCAGTTAGCTAGACGCTGTCCGAGTTTCTCACTGCCTTATATATCTACAATAAAATTATTAGAAACTGTGATATAAAAGGCAAAAGTAACCTTGCTTGCAAAAAAAATGTGAAAAAAAATGGTTACTTCAACTGTCATATGCTGATGTTGACAAGCTGATAGAAGTAAGACCGAGCTCACTCTGGACACACACACACACACACATGCTCACATAATTTCTCTCACGCCAACCATTCTCTCATCACTAAGTAATAACTAACTAGCCTTAAAGTAATGAATTTATGAATACTACTATCACAAAACTATGTCGCTCTTCATCGTAGTATTAATTTTCTTTTGTTTTTGTAAATATTGCTCTGTTACTCCGTACCCATGAAACCCAAAATACAGGTCTGACCACCTAGTTTGGGTCTCGCTGTAATTCGTTTTTAGTACTACTAAGGTAATTGTAATATTGTATAAAATAAACTTATTGTAAAAACTGTTGTGTTTGGCAAATAAATAAATATAAAAAAAAATATATAAAAAAATATAATCTCTCTCCACGACGACGATATTCCTCTGCGACCGTCTGCACCATTTAAACATGTCCTACACTCATCGGTGAACAGTATGGAGGCCCGTTGCTCTTCAGTACAATTAAGATGTTCACGCACAAGTCTTAAACGAGCTTGTCTGTGAGCTGTAGACAGCTTTGGACCATTTGCTGGTCTAAAAGGGATGATTGCCGCTTCCTTAAGCCTCCTTCTTATTGTTCGTACACCCACATTTACTCCACGTACTGCATTCAGCTCTGTTTTGATGTTTACTGACGTGAGGAAACGATTTCGTAGGGAAGTTAAAACAATAAGTCGGTCGTCACGTCGGGTGGTTGCTCGAGTTCTGCCGGTTCTTCTTTTACGAGACTTTCCCGCCCTCACACCCACCACTACAACTCCTGTAAGCCAGGATCAGCAGTGGCACGCATTTTATGACACCGAGCAGTGAAACTCGGCGAGTCTCAGGGAAAACTAATATGTCATTATCCCGCAACGAAATTAATCAAATAGAAAGATAGGGAGGAGTTGGAAATATTAATTGTCCACTTCCCTCCAGAGCAATGCGGGTGACAAAATCATGATGTAAGGAGGCGATTTAGCCTCAAGGATAGGGACGTTTACACCTAGATAAGCTAGTTATAAAGCACCACGGATAAAATTAAATGAAAGGGTCCTATCACATGAGCTGTTAGATTTGATTACAATAGCCATGGCAAAAACGCCGGAAAGCACGGAAATTCCGTCTAGTCTCAACACGGTCCATGTAGTATACAACCCCAGATGTTATTTGCATACTGTTTAACATGATGTTGCGCTCTTCATGCCAGAGACCACACTCCCAAAGTACGTGATGAGCAGATTGTTCAACCGTCGTAACCAGGTGTAGAGCATGGGCACGCAGGAGAATCAACCAGCCTAAATGAGAACAGTTTACCCTTAAAATTACCATGGCCGGTAAGGAATTGCGATACACAGTAATCTATTTCTAGCCAAATTTTAATCAGGCGATCGCGAACGTAAGGAAAGTATTTATATAAATGACGCCCTTTCGAAGACGAGTCCCACCTACATTGCCATTCATTTAATAACTCATTGTGTTCATCAGTATGCGGTTTAAATAGTCTATCGATTCTTAAGAGCTCGCCAGACGTAAGAAACTTTTTATCCAAATCCTCTCTGGTTGAGTAATACATAGCGGTGCGACGCTGTACCTCCAAATCGACAAGGAGTACACCCGCGAGGACAGGCAAAGCTTCTGTACTAACAGTTCTGTACGCCTTGCACAAGAATATCAACGCCAATCGTTGACTTTGGAGCAGTTTCTTGCGCACAGCACCGATAGTTGCCCTATCGGCCCATACAGGTGATCCGTATGCAATATGATGATTTTGAGCGAAGTGAAAGACAGTCCCCACGTAGAGGTCGATATCCTTGTCAAGACGTAAAAGTTACGTTTTGATATTTCCCCGACGTTTTTTATATGCTTTGCTATGACGGGTCTCCTTTTGTAAGAACCTGTCTCTATAAACCTTCCGTATACTCTAGACACTGTAGACTGGTTTACATTTAAATTTTTAGAATCTGTCCATTGATCCAAGCCTTCCCACAAGTTGCACCAGTGCCACAGTTCGAGCGGCTTGTTCGAACGAAGTATACATATGTATGGTTTCACAACTTTTGTCGAGTTAAAAAGACTAATAATCAATACTATTGGTAACAATAATTTAAATCGCAAATGAAAAAAGAAACAAAAATAATTAATTTTAAACTTTATTCTTATATCACACAAATTTGAGACTATACTGTCATTTTTCTGAGGAGTATGCATAAATTTTATTTTCCCGCTTATTATATCTTGTAGAAGTCAGATCCTTGCGCGTTCACCATTTGAACCCTAGAGTATTATCTCTGCAATGCGTCGCAAACAGCAATGCGTCAAGGTGAAGCTTGGCGTAGATTCCCTATGCCACATGCGATAACACACCGGCAACGCATAACGTCATAACAAGCTCTAAACACAAACGCGTTTCATAAACGCGCCACGATGTTCAACATTACATATATACCGGTTACACATTTTGGAGTCGGTGAACAAAAATAAAAGAAAAAGGACTAAGGCAATCAGACAACGTCAAATAAAACGAATGTAAAATTGCGACACAAATATATGTCGGAGAAGCATTATTCCCGTCGACATCATCATTAGTGGTTGCGGACTTAGTGGGCGTTATCAGGGTAAAATGCGAGCACAAAACACAATGATCACAGATATTTTTATATTCGAATTCAAATTAAACAATATTTGTCACTTTACAATAATGAAGATAGAAAAGTGGACAATTAAGACCGAGCAGCGGGTTCAGGGCACCGATCTTACTTTAACCAACAAATATTCTCAACGATCCAACTCGATCAACTCGACCAGTCACTATCATGATTCCTCCAACGAATGTCCAAAGCACTCATGGCCTACCTGAATAGTAAAGATGGCGCCTCGACCCCGCTCGAGGCACGTGCCTACTCTGATTGGTCGTTTCGTAAATTATAATTTTTAAATAAACTTCTATTACATTATGGCTAATGCGTAAGGTTTTAAGTAATAGAAAAATGTAACAAATCTAATAAAATTAGATTAACAATTATTGTGCGTTATGCACGAAAACAACAATCAACCGGACACATAGCTTCCTCCGACACGGCCGTCCTGACATATTACACGCCCTCGTGTAATGTTGAAGGCCGCGCGTCATAGTTTCCTGCAGAAAAGAGAGTAATATAATAGTATAGTTCGGCCACTCCTGACCAAGGAAATCGTGTACACTTTATCTTCTGCGCGACAACTTTCTTTAAGGTATTTTCACAAAATAGATGCCCTATAATAGTAATAAGGCTTTCCGTATCGAATCTGAATCTCAATAGACTCCACATGACATACTGAATTAAGTCCGCAGTATCGAAACAGTCACCTCGTCGTTTATCGCGTTTCACATTTTTTTTATTATTAACAATGGCCACCTCGCCGCTTACACTACTATTCTAGGGCCACCTCGCCTCTTATACACTTATCAAGGGCCACCTCGCCTCTTATACACTTATCAAGGGCCACCTCGCCTGTCATTCTACTAATTCTACTTTTTAATGGCCTAATAAATTGGCATTTCAAAGCTTAACGAAACCATAACCACCACCACGCCTGCCAGGCTACCTTATGAAGAAAATTTATCTCTTGTGAAATACTTTAGTAACAAGTACTTGGTAAAATCTTTATAGATGGCTCACCTCTTACGATAAAAATAGATGTCGAACAGTAGCCCTAACGATTTCTTATCCAGAGTTTCGCGTATACCATCCGGAGTACCTCAAGGATCATTACTTGCCCCATTGCTTTTCATCATATTTGTTCACGATATTAATGAAAACTTTTTAAACTCTAAAATACTTTTATATGCAGACGATATGAAAACATTTAGTCATATTGCTACTGGAGCTGATAATCTCGCACTACAAGAGGACCTTACTCGTTTTACAAATAACGGTAGATTAAACAAGTTAGATTTAAAGATTTAAACGTCTCTAAATGCTATATCTGTACCTTTACACGAAAGCCAAACCCCATTGATTTTACATACTCAATTGATGAAACTCCTTAACCAGTGTCAACTCTATTAAAGACTTAGGAGTAACGTTAGACTCGAAAATTTAGTTTGATATCCACATTAACAACATCATCAAGGCTGCATCTAAACCTTAAGGTTTCGTAATGAGAATATCGTCTGACTTCAACAATATAAAAACAATTAAACTTTTATACTGTACTCTCGTGCATAGCCATCTCGAATATTATTCACAAGTATGGAATCCAAATTATAATAGTCATATCGACAGAATTGAAAGCATTCCGAGAAAGTTTGTGAGATATTTACAATATCGCTCCCATAAGTATCTTCCAAACCACATTAGCAACTACAAAAAAAATCACATTCATCCCTTAGAGGAACGAAGGCGCATAGCTGACTTAGCGTATCTCTTTTACATTCCGAATAGTTCTGTGGACTGTCCTGATCTACGGACAAAAATAGGATTACATATCCATACTAGCCATATAAGAAAACCAAGCCTATTATATGTACGCACTGCGAAGTAAGTTTATCATCAAAGCTCCTATATAACCAGAGTCAGTAGAATATTTAATTCATTGAAAGTGTCTCGAAACTAAGAAAAGTCTTGGCTGATGCTTTCTTTTTATAATACGTGTCACTTCTCTACGTTTTAATTTTTATTTATGTAATCTGATCTCTGTAATCTTCTGAGCTGCCTGTTATTACTTCTAACATAAACTCACACATATCTGTGAAAACTTTAAATTGGCCTTCAGTTATATAATTGTTCAAACTATATCTGTTTTAGCTGATAGTTTTCTGTAAAAATAGAAATAAAATAATAAACCGTCTGCTAGAATGTAAACATATTCCTTTCATCATTTTGCCACTGAACTTACTTGTGGCGCCGATGTGGACTGTAAGCTAAGGAATATCAGCTTTCAGTATGGACCGTTACACTATCGGTTGTTTTCCACTTCGTAACTTAGCTACTCTATATGTTATGCAATTTTATGACGTACTATGAAATACTGGGAAGCCAGTTATGTTGATAATATGCCATCTCTTAAGTTTTATCCCAACCCAAGGGAAAAATTTACTCATGAATACCACTAATAATTAACCAATGAAAAACTGTACATTTTTCGCAGGTATCACTAAATTATCCATGTAGACAATTGTGGAAGATTGCGCTAAGTCACCTAGAGCCATTGATGTATATTCTATAGACACGAACGTCCATATAAACTATTTGTTCAAAATCTTAACCAAAATGACAACCAAAACGTTACTGTTAAACCCATTCATTCACTTGAACAACAAATAATTTCACTTATTTGATCAACATTTTTTTTATTCACATCCAGGCTTATACCCAGACTCGAGCTCTCTTATAATGAGCGTCACTCCACACACAACCACACGCTGTCAATGTTGAAATTCATACTAAAGTCAGGTGTACGGATCGCAGTACAGTTGAGTCGAACACAATGAGTGTACGGAACACCAGATCCAGCACGTAGTACATATACATCGATGCCTAGAGCAGTATTAATAACTCTCTGATACATAGAGGTTGCATTTCGTAGGCGAAAATACATTACAGTTAACTCATAATGAGAGTTCTGAATAATAAATGCGGTTTTTTGTATCGAATTTGCCTCTACATCCACAGGAATTTAATTAAATCCATTAGCCATGTCGACACTTATTTAATCGCACGACGGATAATCTTTGAATTTGATCACCGATTAGAGTATTAGAGTTTAATTCTCGGTTTTCTATGCACATTCGATGTGTGCCATCGCGCTGCTTCACTAAGAGTATTGGGTTAGAGAAGAGCGAGTTGTTTGGTGTAATAAATCCGGCAGATATCACTTACTCTTCAGGACTCAATGACATGGTTGCCGTTGCACGATTTTTTCTAGGATCTACTAAAGTCATTTGTAACTCACCTCTTTTTATTCTACTAGTAGGCGTGCCTTCAACAAATGGATTCTTGAAGCTGCTAAAAAGTTCTATTAGTTGTGTTTAAAATCATCAGGTATATCGGTATCCAAGCCAAGAAAATCAGCCACTACGTTTACTTACGTTGCAAATATTAACTAGAGAGGGCCTCGCAATTATATTAAGTTTATTGCTCGATATGTGTATACTGATAAACCTAAGGCTAACAAATTGCGTCCAATCAAAATATCACATAATACATCGCATTTTCTTATACCAATCAAAGTAACAATTGCACGCTACAATGTACCAACAAGCTTAAGAGAGACGCTCTTTCTTAATTAGGGAACAGTCAGCACCGGAATCAAAACAAAATGAGAACTGCTCACCAAATTACGCAATTATCCCAGTGATAGGTTTCATACCACATACGTCCACTCGCTTCACAACGCTCGGTACGGTGGCAGATTGTGCGCTACTGCTCGCAACTGGCCATATTTTAGAGCACCGCGACGCCACATGACCCTCAACACTACTCTTGTAACAAGTAACAGGAGCCTGTGTAGCAACGGCGGTGTTTCGGCGCTCAGAGGTCGGGGTTATCTTCTGCATGTTATGTAGTCGAATATATGCAGCAAGACATTCTCCTTCTTGCGGTCTACCAGTAAGCATTTTTAATATAGTCGCTGCCTAAGATGTTTTCATTACATAGACACGTTGTCCGAGCTCAATATTGGCAAGACAAAAGCAAGGCAATTGCCCGACATTCAATTAGTTGACTTCCAACCACTGTCGCGGCTAGTCGGCCCACAATATTTTTGTATTTTAATAAATAAAACGCCTTGTTGTATTTTTAGACGACGTACAAATTATACTCCAACTGTGAATGAAAAAAAAAAGTTTCATTCCATAAGTTAGTAATAAGCATACCCATTAAATACAATACATTCGACTGTCATGGCTGGTCATGGCGACCAGAGACCAATAAACTAGATGGCCACGGCGGTCGACGCTCGGGCCATATCAATCTGAGCTGCAAGGGCTGTACAAGTATGTGACTATAGTAAATAGTACGCTGCTCCTTTGTGCGTCATTGGTCGCTGCACATGTTTTTTTTAACGTATCGAAACGAGAAATAACAATTTCCTTAAATTTATTCACTACATATTAGGAAAAGCTATCTGAGAAAACCATGTTGCGGGCAAGCCTCTCATTGCCTTACTAAGTATGAGAATTAATTTACTTCCCTCTATATCACAATCCGATAAGCAGATTGCCTGCCGTTGACAGCCAGGCCTGGGCATCAGTGTTTGTTTGTGCCAGTTGGAATTTAGGTAGCGTGATGCCCTTATCCGAGATATTCGGTTAATTTGGTTAGCGCCTCCACGAGTAGATTCATATTGGTTTCAATGTGCTTCGAATAACGTGCACCATCCGTCATTTGCCACCATCCATCCACTCACGTTTTGTGCCTGCACCGATCCCACTTCTGATGTCGGAGAAGCATTATTCCCGTCGACATCATCATTAGTGGTTGCGGACTTAGTGGGCGTTATCAGGGTAAAATGCGAGCACAAAACACAATGATCACAGATATTTTTATATTCGAATTCAAATTAAACAATATTTGTCACTTTACAATAATGAAGATAGAAAAGTGGACAATTAAGACCGAGCAGCGGGTTCAGGGCACCGATCTTACTTTAACCAACAAATATTCTCAACGATCCAACTCGATCAACTCGACCAGTCACTATCATGATTCCTCCAACGAATGTCCAAAGCACTCATGGCCTACCTGAATAGTAAAGATGGCGCCTCGACCCCGCTCGAGGCACGTGCCTGCTCTGATTGGTCGTTTCGTAAATTATAATTTTTAAATAAACTTCTATTACATTATGGCTAATGCGTAAGGTTTTAAGTAATAGAAAAATGTAACAAATCTAATAAAATTAGATTAACAATTATTGTGCGTTATGCACGAAAACAACAATCAACCGGACACATAGCTTCCTCCGACATATATTTCTAAATTTATAAGAAAATCATGAATTTAACAAAGGCAAATAATAGTAAAGTTGTGTTTACTTTTTGCCTGGGCGGCACGCCATACAGCCTCGTTTAGACTCCTCGAGTCCATCACCGTCAGCACTGCTGACCGCATGGGGCGCCACCACGTCATCCACGTTGACCGCGTCATGTTTGTATTCTGCAACTAGAAAGCACATCACATCATCAGGGATAGTGCAGTACTGCGTAAGTGATGAAAACGTCACAATTAAAATACCGTCCAGGTCATGGAGAAAGGCGAACGGTTATGTTGGGCTCCCCCGGTATTAAGAGCCAGCATTAGATCACACTATACCGGCATACCGACTAAAACCCCGCGAAGGTCCTCTAGCGCGTGAGGGGCGGCCGCGGACACCTCAGGCGAAGGGCGCCCTCATAACCACCGCAACCGTTTTTGTGTGGTACATTAGCCCAGCAATGGACGTTAACGCGGACGGAGCGGGGAGCAAACAGTAGTATAGGTGCTTGTTCACATACATTTTTCAGTAATATGTTGCCAGCTTGATGACTTCAAAACAAAAATTTGTAATGAATTGTCAGTTCCTCATGAACTGTAGATGTACAAGTTAAACCCATAAGAGCTGCCACAACACAAACCTCATATAGCCAAAAGTAATACTAAGTTTGATTGTAACTGTCGACAAAGAAACTAGTCGTAAGTATTTAGGATTGTGCCGTATCGAGAGAGCTCAGCTCCGAAACAGCCGCTCGTTACCACACCTCATAATATTGATTCACCCAACTCTACCAAACAGGAAGAAGAGTGAGCTCCAAATAGAGGGAAATTCATCTCTTGTCAGTCCCCACATGCTGATCCCGGAACACAACTTATGCCATCATGACGGGTTTGTACAATAATATACTAAACACTTACAGACTTCGGCATCATCCACAGCGTTGGCTTGTCCGATCGCAGCGACCTGCAAGTACAGAACATTCATATTGTTTTCAAATTGAACTGATAAAGTCGAACCTATTAACTATATATAAGATTAGCCGCCCGGGCGGCAACGCGAGCGGTTTTGTGCCAAGCGGCGAGCGGCAGCGACGAGGGAGCGAGACAGGTGTACGGGTGAATAGGAAACATGCTCGATACAGAGGAGTATGGATAGCTGGGTCGCTACTCAGCGTCCGTGGCGTCGGAGTCGCGCCGCCGTGCCACTTGCCGCACCGCTCGCCGCTACCGACCCGTAAAATACTGGGCGCTAAGCGGAAAAAGTGTGTGCGGAATATAGGGTAAATAATTATAAGACATTACAGAAGTTATAGTCTATAATATACAGAATATGACTTACCAGGACGAGCAGAGCGAGAGCGAGCACTAGACGGTTCATGTTGGTTGTTTTCTCGTCGACGACTTGAATGATCCCTCGACTGTTACCCCGTCCTTTAAACCGATGCATTATTTGCAATTCGCCAAACACTTGTCTCGATATTAAACAAGGAAATTTAATAAAAATATTTACCTAACATTATATTGCAACGCAAAATATGACTCGATGTGAAGAAGAAGGTATTCCGTCTGAAGTAGACAAAAGATTAAAGAATATAATTTACCATACAAAACGCCCTACAGCCAATTTCTTTATGAACTTGATAGCCAAGTAACAGCAAAATCAAAAATAAGAAGTCCCAATTTTCAACTCTCCCAAATCTTCGGGGTACTCCACTTGCAATACGGAATAGTCTCAAGATCCTCGGTATGGATTTATGCTGCGATCTGAATCCAAGGACCCATATCGAGTGCGATCGGAATTCTGAACAGGGTGCGGAGGTATTTCACGCCCGGTCACTCGCCTCACTCAGTGTATTCTAGCATCTGTACACGGCGAGGGCTCTGAAGAATTGTGTTACCTTATCCTATCCTCTCCTTTACTTAACAGAATCATGCGTCCTGGATCGCGACCCCACAGCCTCGTGGTCTCTCCCGCCCCGGTTAGAACCGTAAGGTTCAGTAATTTGTATTTCCAACGGACCATTAAGCTGTGGAGCAGTTCGGCAGAATACATGTTCCTCCCTTCCTATAACTTCGGGTCTTTCGAGCGGAGCGAGAAGAAGCAATTAAGCAGGCCGGCATAACTGTGCCGACCGTCTGGACATGTTTATCTCTTGCCGTTCGACATGTTTTGGGAATATATCCTCACTTACCATCAGGTGCGGTGAGTTTACTTTGCCGTGGTCTCGACAAAAACACACAGCTTAAATTATATATGTTTATAAAATCTTATGCTCACGAGTTCGCCCGTGTCTAAGAGTTTTCCAGGATATAAGTCCGACTATATATTTTCCCGGAATAGTAAGTAGCTTACGGACATAAGGAAGGACATCCAAGATCTCAAATGATGTTTTTTTTACGCAGTCACGAAACAGTTACCGCACTACACCTAATGGTAAGTGGAGTGGGGTCCAATAGAATGTAGTCTGACGAGAGATGACTGCCCCTCGGCAGTCGACACAATCATACTGTTCTGTTGGAACCGAATATACAAAGGCTGATGCCGGAATGCGACA
This sequence comes from Manduca sexta, assembly GCF_014839805.1. Taxonomy (NCBI): domain Eukaryota; kingdom Metazoa; phylum Arthropoda; class Insecta; order Lepidoptera; family Sphingidae; genus Manduca; species Manduca sexta. Next base: position 4,313,958 of record NC_051115.1, on the reverse strand, counting down.
CACTTACGTGGGCCACTATGGCGGGTTTTAACCTCTTCTGTACGGTAGCTATCCGGGCGGATATAAAATATATCTTACCACTAGCAAAAGCATGTGCTGTCAAACGGTTTCAATTACGCGAAAACTGTTTCTTCGCTCTCATAGTCTAGTGAGATGGCAATCCGACACGACCGGAGGGAGATCAGGAGCAGGACCAACGACTTTTCATGCTCTCCTAGGTACGGGGATGTCACACGGTCAACTTCCTGACTCCGATCCGCGATTAGGTAATTTTAAAGATGGAAAAACCAATTGCCAATATTTTTATTGCAATAGTTGTTTAGCTGCTTACAATTGTCCATAATTAATGTGAGTGAATAGTTATATTATTATATGATTATGAATTTTATTTGCACTTTAATTAAATAATGTAAGAATAATTTCATTTTTGTGCTTGTTTTCCTTATATTTTTGTATTGATACAAATGCAAAGTTTAGCGAATTGCAAATAATGCATCGGTATAAAAGACGCGGCAACAGTCGAGGGATCATTCAAGTCGTCGACGAGAAAACAACCAACATGAACCGTCTAGTGCTCGCTCTCGCTCTGGTCGTCCTGGTAAGTCATATTCTGTATATTATAGACTATAACTTCTGTAATGCTTATAATTATTTACCACTTATTCCGCACACTCTTTGTCCGCTTAGCGCCCCCTATTTTACGGGTCGGTAGCGGCGAGCGGTGCGGCAAGTGGCACGGCGGCGCGACTCCGACGCCACGGACGCTGAGTAGCGACCCAGTTATCCACACTCCTCTGTATCGAGCAGGTTTCCTATTCACCCGTACATCTGTCTCGCTCGCTCGTCGCTGCCGCTCGCCGCTCCGCACCAAACCGTTCGCGTTGCCGCCCGGGCGGCTAATCGTACCTCAGCTCTTATATATAGTTAATAGGTTCGACTTTATCAGTTCAATTTGAAAACAATATGAATGTTCTGTACTTGCAGGTCGCTGTGATCGGACAAGCCAACGCTGTGGAGGAATCCGAAGTCTGTAAGTGTTTAGTATAAGTATTATTGTATAACGTCGTGTCCCCAGTGCTGGTAGAAGGATATCAAATACGGCCGGATAGCAACCGTATACAAGGTGTAAAACCCGCCAAGATGGCCCTCGTAAGTTGCATTCCAAGATTAGCGTGTGTAGATTTACGAAATATGGATTTCCCCGTATTTGGAGCTCACTCTTCTTCACGTTTGGTGCAGTTGGGTCCCTTTGTTCAAATGGGAACTTAACAAGCAACTGAGTTCCTACAATCCTTAATACTTACGACTAGTTTCTTTGTCGACAGTTACAATCAAACTTACTACTACTTTTGGTTATGTGAGGTTTTTGTTGTGGCAGCTCTTATGGGTTTAACGTGTACACCTACAGTTCATGAAGGAACTGACTATTCCTTGCTTGGTTTTGAAGTCATCAATCCTGCAACAAATTACTGAAAAATGCATGTGAACCTTTTGCTCCCCGCTCCGTCCGCGTTAACGTCCGTTGCTGGGGTAATGTACCACACACGAACGGTTGCGGTGGTTATGAGGGCGCCCTTCGCCTGAGGTGCCCACAGCCGCACCTTTTGCGCTAGAGGACCATCGCAGGGTGTTGGTTGGATGCCGGTGTAGTGTGAACTAATGCTGGCTCGTAATACCGGTGGAGCCCAACGTAACCGTCCGCCTTTCCCCACGGACTGGACGGTATTTTAATTGTGACGTTTTCGTCACTTACGCAGTATTGCACTATTCCTGATGATGTGATGTACTTTCTAGCTGCAGAATACAAACATGACGCGGTCAACGTGGATGACGTGGTGGCGCCCCATGCGGTCAGCAGTGCTGACGGTGATGGACTCGAGGAGTCTAAACGAGGCTGTATGGCGTGCCGCCCGGGCAAAAAGTAAACACAACTTTACCATGCTATGCCTTTGTTAAATTCAAAGTGATCTAAGATAACTATATTGTTTAATGTCTTTAGTTAAATTCATTATTTTCTTTTAAATTTCGAAATATATTTCTGTCGTATTTTATATTCGTTTTATTTAACGTTGCCTGATTGTCTTTGTTTGTTTTTTTTTTTATTCTTGTTCATCGATGCCTAAATTGATAACTAGTATAAAGGAAATGTTAAATATTTTTTGGTTATTAGTTGTTTTTGAAGTCGGTATAATTGTTGTTAAAAAGTTTTTATATTTAACTTTGTTGCCTTAGTAAAAAAAAATACAGTCCAATTGAGAACCTCCTCCTTTTTTGAAGTCGGTTAAAAGGGATTTTTCCAAATCGGTTAATAAATGCGTGTAATCTGTAACGTACATTCTTAAAATACAAGTAAGAAGCTCCTCCGTTTTTTTTTTGTCAGTTAATAAAGCATTAACTTTATTCTACAGATAAAACAATAGAACACGGGGTTAACAAAATATTAATAATAATAATATAATCTTACTTCTTAGTAGTATTATAAGTTAGAAAATTTGTGAAAATGGATGTTTGTTAAAAGTCAACCCAGAAACAGCCAGACATAAGCTACTTTTTATCCCGATATTTTGATTCCATGGGAAATAATCATTTTTTTAAATAGTTAGCGCGAGCAGCGCGAGTAACATATAACAGAACCTTAAATAACAACAGAACCTTGCGCATTCAGAATTTGAACCGTAGAATTTTATCTCTGCAGTGCGTTGGAAATCGCAATGCGTCCAGGTGACTCTGGCCTGTATATTGACATAGCGCCCTCTATTAGAATTATCTAACACTATCACAACAGCTAGTAAACTGTTTCATGAAAGTACTAGACCATTAAAAATATAAATTACATTTTTAAATCCATCGCTAGTCAATTCCTGTTTATTTTTACAGAAATAAATATATTTAGAGAATTTCAACTATTGTGGTGTTGGTGGTGGTGTTGTTTGTTTTCATGGCAACTCTAAATGGCAATGTCATTTCGATTTTGAAGTTTTGACAGATGGCAGCTAAAATTTAGCAACAAAAATCAAAATGTGAAGGTCCTCTTTCAAACAATGCTTGTGATTTAGTTTAATTGTAATAAAATAATGTCTTTCCCGAAGATAGAAGGGTATATAGTGACGGAAAAGCTAGGCTCAGGAAGCTATTCTACTGTTTACAAAGCGTACACTAAGGTATTTATTTTTTAATGCAAAGGTAATCAAGATAGTACGGCTTTATTTTCGCAATTTTTCCCCAAACGATTAATAAGGAATCTGCAATATTTACGAAATTTGATGAAATTCGTATGATAACTTGAGAAATCAGTTTTCGTTGTTTGATTTTGTTTGGAGATAAATTTGTTTGCATTAGCTTTGTCTAATTGCAGATAGTCATAGATATTTTATCTTTTCTAGTAAATATAAATTCATGACTGTTTTAGCGAACTCTTGGACTCACATTTTTAAAATACGTAATATCATGTTGTATTTATTGTTTTCATTGCCAATAAAAAAATTACATCCTTTATTTATTTATTTAAGTTTGCTTACAGTTGTAACAATTTTATAAAAAATAAAAGATACATTCTAGTTTAGAATAACTTGCACAACCAATTAAAGCAAACACAGAATACAAATAATACAAACACAAATAAAAAATATGGGTAAAACAGACAATGCAATGTGATTCCTGGAGACCTGGGCACGGCAGCAACAGTTCCAAATCTAAATATAACTTCTTAGTATCTCACTTCTTACTACTTCAATTTGATATTCAGTTTTGAATATTACGTTGAAAGCAGAATCAGAGAATACGTTGGCATTATTACGGTATTTGTTAGCTTTGCACATATGAGGTATTGGGGAAAGAGATTTCAATAAAGTTCTCAAAATATGTTGGCAATATTTGTGCAATTATGTCTTTTATATCAAGCCCAATGTATTATTATTATTTTCGTACAACAATCACATACATAATCAAGTTAATAAACTTAATATTATGATAACAACTTACAAACTTTGATTTCTGGTGTTTAAATAATAATTTAATATTCTTTAAACAAGTCTCATAATATTCTTATAAAAATATGCATTATTAAGTGTAGAGTTTACTGTTGGTACTTGTTGGTAATTTATGGGAGTCACAACTCTAGCTATAATGAAACTCCAAAGATGGCACTGAATATATTGTGTATTTCAAAGCTCCAGAGTATGTTTAATACACAGTGGCGTACTTAGGTGGTAATAGTAACAAATCGTAAGACATACTAATTAAGCAAAGGCGTACATTGCTTTTATATGGGAGGTATGGTGTGGCACAGCATTCTCGCACAACTACGCATGTGCACTTACATAGCTGTTCAAGTGTGTGTATCCCAACATTAAATATTGTTATGTGTGTATAGTTTCTCATAATAATGTTATAGTCCGCCTGGGTAGGTGCCACCGCTATTTCGGCCACCAAGTAGCAGTGTTTAGTCACTGTTGTGTTACAGCTTGAAGGACATTGTAGCCAGTGTAACTACTGGACATAATGAGACTTAACATCTCATGTCTCAGAATGGCGAGTGCAGTGGAATACCATTTTGTAATTCAAGGTGTTGGATATTGTTTCTGCTGTTTATAGGCAGTATTATCGCTTACCATCAGGCGGATGGGAAGCTCGTCATCAAAGCAATAAAAAAATAAACATTATATTAAAGGTCCATATGCACCACTAATTAATGTAAAGTGGTTTCCAGAACCTAGTCATACAACCAATTCACAACTAAGGCCTGTTCCAGGTTGGTGCAAGAACTATAGTAGCAATAAAATGCGTCGACAAATCCCGCATCAAGAACTCTGGGTCCGCTGTGGACAACCTCATCACGGAGATACGGCTGCTGAAGACCCTCTCACATCCACACATTGTGCAGATGAAGAACTTCACTTGGGACGACAGGTGAGGGAGGATTCGCTTGACTAACTCAATATATTATATTGCGCACTCTTAAAAATAATGACCCATTCCAAAATTGCCAATTTGTGGAAATTGTCACACAACCAATTTCTGTTTGCGACCTTTTAGTTTTTTTCCTTTTTTTTATGCTATAGGTTTCATTTTTTACCTACCTTCAATAAGCTCAATTTTATAGCAACTTCAAAAAAAAGGTAGCAAACAAAAATTTATTTTCTGACGACTGCCACAAATTAACAATTTTGAAATAGTTCATTATTTTATTAAGAGTGTGAATTATATATTGCACCAAAATGTCCTAACTCAAAATATATTAATTTACCGATTTTGTTAAAAATTATCTTCCAAAGCATGCACTGTAACCCTACGACGTGAAAAAGACAAAACTATACAATAGAAACAGAGATTGTCGCTTTCGACGACCGCACAGTTCTCTGACTTCTACTATATTGTCTTCAATTTGTTTCTTTTCATTACCCACAAGTTGTCTCTTTTGAGTTAGGTCACCTTAGTTCTAAGGGTGCAATATGTATATAACAGCCCTTTATATTGTCCCACTGTTAGGCACAGGCCTCCTCTATTGCTACGGGATTAGGCCTTAGTCCACCACACTGGCCTAGTGTGGATTGGTTAAAGAGATGCAATGTATTTGTGACGTCATCAGGAGTTACGATGCGCGCGAAAAAGAGATGAAAAGATTACCTCACTACACCCATTCTTACACATTGCAGTATTTAAAATAAGAATTGTAGTCCCATTTAAAAAAAACATACTGCTGGTTTCATAGAAGAGGTTCTTTTTCTTATTATTCGTCATTACGTATAAAATAATAATCGTGATACCCCCATGCCTCTGCACGTAAAGCAGTTGGTCCCGCGCCTGATCTCTCTCAGGTCATGTCGTCGACTCACCGGACTATGAGAAGGAACAGAGAGTGCTTGTGAATTTGGGCCACGACGGCCAATCTCAACGGAGAACAGACAGGAGATATTATAGTGCACAAATGTGCAATACACAAGCACTGTCTGTTCCTCATAGCCCGGTGAGACGGTAATGACATGACCGAAGAGAGATCAGGCGCTGGACCTTTAGCAAAACTTCATACAAAGTATCGTTTTTAATACGGTTTTCTTTTCAGGAATATTTACATAATAATGGAGTTCTGTTGCGGAGGGGATCTATCTAAATACATTCATAAGTACGGCAGAGTACCGGAGCAGAGGGTGAGTGTCATTACCATCCGCCTTGAGATAGAGAAAAAAAGTTTGACAGTTATGACGGTGTTGCACCTGAGATACGTAATCATTGCTGACTGGTGGTAGGTCTCTCATAGGTGAGAGTCTGCCTGAGTAGGTACCACCGCAATGTCTATTTCTGCCGCCAAGCAGTGTGTAGTCACTGTTGTAGGTTTGAAGGTCATTGTAGCCAGTGTGACTACTGGACATAATAATAAAATCTCATGTCTCAGGATGGCGAGGGCAGTGGAATACCAAACACTTTGTAATTCAAGGTGTTGGTGTTTCTACTGTTTATGGATCGTATCGCTTACCATCAGGCGAACGGCAAGCTCGTCTCGTCATTCAAAGCAAAAAAAAACCATTGTCTTCACAACCGACACCGAATGGTAGTGATATTGACACATGATGTTTTCTACATATCGTTTATTAACTATGTTTATTTTAATTATGCTTACTACTTCTCGGGTTTACGCACACTAATATACAAAATACAACGGCTTTTATAAACGTGTGCATATCGTTTTAACACGTCAGAATTAAAAGATATTAAAAGCCAAGTCCTTTATATAATATTGTCTTAGATCTATTAATGTCATTACCATCATCGAATAGAAAATAATACATATATGGTATTCCGTTAGTGTCATTACCATAATTATCATTACCATCCTCATTATTTTAATCAACACGTCAATGATAAATAATATTTCAAGTAATAAGATATAACTATTTTGCGTATTTTATTGCGGTTTTTACACACACACACACACACAACATCACGCATTTATCTCCTAAGGGGTATGCAGAGGCGCAAATAGGGCACCCACTTTTAGCCAAGTGTGTTCCGTCCCATGATGATATACGAGCCTATCACCATATCGGGCACAAATTCGGACTCCGGGCTGATACTGAGTAGAAAAAACCCAAATATAATTTTGCCCGAGGTGCGAACCCAGGACCTCGGAGCGCTGTCGTACCGCGCATGCAGTATAACTACGCCTCCGAGGCAGTTGCGGTTTTTATATTATAATTTTCCGATGATTCGAAGACTTTGCAGCCTTCATCGTCACGGGGCGATGTGGTTTCAAAGTCAAGAACAATGATTTAATATAAATAAATAAATTTCGCAAAATAGTTTTATTGTAATGTCTAACATTCGCGTAAACATAAATCATTATTTCAGGTGTTATATTTTCTGCAGCAGTTGGCTTCGGCGTTGAAGTTTTTGAGAGAAAAAGGTAAATATCAGAGTTATAAGATTATATAGAGAGGACATTGGGAAGAACGGATCGGATCCGTAACACTTCGTAGTAACAAAACGTGCGACCCGAATGATTCAGATATGGAATTTGTAAGAACTTATAGGGTTTGCCATCGCTTTTTAAAACCATCTGCGAGGATAAAGATCCACTGCATTCTCCAAAAAAAGAGAGAATTGGTCATACCACTAAGGTAAGTTACAGAACGGTGACGGATCTGAAGTAATTTGGTAGTAAGGTTAAATCTGAAGTTACGACTTTCGTTTTTCGAAGTAGACATTCTGCAGTCTTCAAAACGTCGGAAGGAAATTATAAATTTAAAAACGCGATAAAATCCGTAAATAGATTTAGTCCAATGTCTAACGTTCGCGTAAACATAAGACATTATTTGTACAATAGTTATTTATTCAAGCTAGCCGACGTAATTGTGTCGACTGCCGAGAGGTAATCATCTGTCGTCAGTCGACATTGTTTCGACCACATTCCACTTACCATCAGATGCAGTGGAGTCACAATACCGCGTCCGCATAAAAAACTTATTAAAACTTAAGACTTCTTTTCGCACGTTATTCAAAATGTATTTGTAATAGGGGACCGGCCTATGCTTGATTTTGTACATTATTCTATATGTAATGGTTAATAATACGAAAAAGAAGCACTCCTGCGAAAACTGCATAAAAATTGGTTAAAAAATGAGCGAGTAATTCATATTTAAAATATTGTAATGTGCAGAAGTGGGCGCGATGTGGGGATATCACTTCATCTCTTTTTTTCGCACGCGTCGTAATTCCCGATGATGTCACATGTGGATATTTCGTTTCTTTTCTGTTTCTTGTTAATTACCCCTTCTACCGAAATTCAAAGACTTACAACTTGTTGATTTTTTACCGGTTTTTAATAATTCCTTCTGTGTTATAATTTATATTATGTAAATATTTGATAACAGTAAAGAACAAAAATGAGTCCGGTACCCTATTGGACTTAGATACGCAAAAAGTATCAAACAACCAACCCACAGTATGATCCAAAATGAGCCGAGTATGCCAAATTAATTCTAGTCTACATATAATTTTCCATTAGTAAAAATATCTTAGACAAAATATGTTAATTTGAACTTTTTATTAACACAATATAAAATGGAATATCAACGAGCAGAAATACGATTTAAACTTCAATCTTCAGTATCTGAGTATCATTTTGTGGGTTTTTGCGTATCTACGTTCAATTATTCCAGCACACAATTGCTATCTACTAGGTAAAATGCTTGTTTTTTTAAAAAAATACGTTGTTTTAGGCGTCGTGCACATGGATCTCAAGCCGCACAACCTGCTCCTACACAAGGACTCTAACGGCAGATATGTGCTCAAAGTGGCTGACTTTGGGTGAGTTAACACTGACAATTATATAGTACTCAGAAGGAACAGTGAAGTTCAAATATACATTATTTTTAGTATATTACAAAATCAGTTTGTTGAGAATCAGTAGCACAGCCCATTGCACAAATTTTTAACATATTATGTTATATTTTATACCAAAACATATTAATATTTCCTCAAGCTTTAAGTTTTTGTAGTAATAAAATCCGGCGCATGTCGCTCGCTCCCTGATACCTATTGCTGCAGTAGCATTAGTACCGTTACAAGCACACCTTTCCCCACCCCGCGGCCCCGCACACGTCCCGCTCGCTCCTGCAACGCGGGCAGTGTGCTTGATCTGCCAATTCCGCGTGAATTCTCATTATTTATTTATTTTGGGATAACAAACAGCTGCACAACTAAGTTTACAAACAGATTGTTACAGTATCAACGATTCCATGAGTGTACAGCCCACAATTTACTAGAAAGATTACCGTAGATTGATAAGAATTAAAAAAAAGAAAACAAAAATCAAAAAACAATGTTATATATATATTTTTTTTTTTTTGATATTTATGTATAATTGTTATTATTTTTTTATGTGATTTTTTACAAGAAAATATAATTTTGGTGTTTCGCCTTTATGGTATACAAAAATGTTTCATTTTGACATTGCGTTACTAAATGAAACCATATACTGGTCTTCATCTTTGCTGATATTATGCCAAAAATCTTCCATTAATAACGAATATTTTCCCAAAAAATCCTGGTTTTAGTTTTCTGCCTTTTCATTTTGGAGTTTAATGCGAATATGGTATGTCTGAGTGTATTTCTGACTGTAAGTGTGATGTCGCTGCGCCGAATTCTCTTCGATTAGTAATAGTGGTATTAAGGCGCGTAACTATAAATTACTTTTTAATAATTTGTTTGCACTTTACACGTTTTTTATTTTAAATGGCTCAAGTACCTTATTGTAGTATGTGGTTTGGTGTAGTGACGCGATGTCGTAATGAGTGTGTACTAGTTTCGCGCAGCACATGTCGGTGTCGGGCGCGCGGTCGGTGCGCGGCTCGCCGCTGTACATGGCGCCGGAGATGCTCGCGGGCGAGTACGACGCGCGCGTCGACCTCTGGAGCGTGGGTACGTGCCTTGACTTAAACCTAGGGTTATGGAGTACAACCGCCTTGAAGTAAACTTGAGTGAATTCAAATCATTTATTTACTGCCGATATATATGTACTACGTACTATATTTGACGTTCCGAACACTCGCTGTGTTCAACTGAATTGAACTGCAATCCATTCAAACTGAGTTTACTATGGTCACTATTGACTGCATATGGTTGTTTACGGAGTGACGCTCATAATATAATAACTCGAGTGAATAAAAAATATTAGTCAAATAAGTAAAATTATTTATTGTTCAAGTGAATAATAATAGTGTGGTGTCAAAATTGACAGCTATTTAAAAAGCTTTAGCACTGCAAATTTAAAGTTTGGTTAGACGACGATTGATGTTTTAGCGCTGCAGCGAATTTTAATTTTAACTCCAGATTTTGAACAAATAGGTTATTAGTTCGTGTCTATAGATTATACGTCAATGGCTGAATACAAGTTACAGGTATTATGTAAAGATAGAAAGTCTCGCCATATTCTACCCTTACAGGTGTAATTTTTTTTCGTAAATAATATTACATATAAACTGTTTTGTTGTTAATACTAGTGTAATCAAAAGTCCACTGTTTGAGTGATTAGCAGTGTATCATTTTATCTTCATTTCTCCCTTAAGATCGATAACACACTCGAAATATTGTCATTACCATAAGGACCATGTCATTACCTTATGGTAATGATCATTGACAGTACAGCAAATGATTCTCCATTTGCTAATATATTCTCTGCTAAAAAATATACACTCTCTCGCTACCCTATAACAGTATTCCACACCGTCGCTCCTCGCAGTCTAAGAGCCTACAGGCTGCGCCTGCGTCTATCGTGACGAAATACTTCCCTTCCGGAGGAAGCGAGCGCAGGCACTACTCGTAGGCCTGATTATTGTAGTTCAGTCGCTCCTTCACCAGGTGACAATAACGCGAGCCTGTTTACAGGTGTGATCATGTACGAGTGCCTGTTCGGCAAGGCGCCGTACTCCTCCAACACGTTCAAGGAGCTCGTCGACAAGATACAGAAGCGGGCGCCCATCGAGGTCAGTCTGTTTCGCTGAGTTAAAAACTTTGTGAAATTAAATGATTTATTTGAACCTGTAAAATGTTATACATTATTTAGATTTCGTCAATATTAACTCTACCTACAGTTCGTGCTGTTCTCACCAGATAATAGGCAAAAAACTCTGGTGTTGCTCTTCAAAATCAGTGGTATAAGCTACTTGTGTTCAGATAACACTACAAATCTAAATATTATTTAAGTTAAACTTATATATTTTCTTGGTGGTAGGCCTCTCATATGTGAGAGTCTGCCTGGGTAGGTACCACCGTAATGTCTACTTCTACCAAGCAGCAGTGTTTAGTTCACTGCACTGTTATGTTCTGGTTTAAAGGACATTGTAGCCAGTGTAATTATTGGACATAATGAGACTTAAAGTCTCATGTCTCAGTGCGAGCGCAGTGGAATAACAAACACTTTGTAATTCAAGGTGTTGGTGTTTCTACTGTTTATGTATCGTATCGCTTATCAGGCGAACGGCAGGCTCGTCTCATCATTCAAAGCAATAAAAACTAGTATATAGTAGGGAGAGGAATCATTATACATTGTAAGCCGCCCCCAGATCCCGCCGAAGTCATCGATATCGCCCGGCTGCCGCGACCTGCTCACGCGCCTGCTCCGACACGACCCCGACTCCAGGATATCCTACGAGGACTTCTTCAACCACCCCTACCTGGATCTAGAGTACATGCCGTCCAAAGAAAATTATGAGAAGGTAATGACGGATGGTAATGACGGTTTTGTGTTGTGTGGACATGAATGACATGAGTTAAATGCATGAAATTAATAATATATTTCAACTCGTGACGGTAATGAGGTGCTTGATGTAGCTACTGCAAATAATATGATGTTATACAACATAACTGGTTTAGTCGTGGATTGAAATCTGTACATATTATAAAACAAAGTCTCCAATAGCTGTCTGTGTGTGATCGATTTGCTCAAAATCTACTAAACAGATTTTTGTACGGTTTTTATTAAAAGTTAGTGAAATTCTTGAAGAATGTTTAGGTTAGTAGTATATTACGGTTTTTGATTTTATGCGGGAAAAACTTTGCGACACATTGATATGTTTCTATAACGATAGCTCTCGTCAGTCGACATGCTGTTCGACCCCGCTCCACTTACTATCAGGCTCACTTTGCTGTATAAATAAGCCGAAAGTATATTTGATTCGGAAGAAATTCGACGTTAAGTGAGTATTTCCATGTCGCAGGCAGTGTCGCTCATCAAGCAAGCCGTCGAGTGGGACTGCGCCGGCCGCGCACCCGACGCGCTCGCCGCCTACAGCCACGGGCTGCGCTACCTCGTGCCGTGCGTCGGCGCAGAGAGCGACGCCGACCGCAGGGGCGCGCTCGCCGCCAAACTCGCCAGGTCAGGGGACCCTACAGCCACGGGCTGCGCTACCTCGTGCCGTGCGTCGGCGCAGAGAGCGACGCCGACCGCAGGGGCGCGCTCGCCGCCAAACTCGCCAGGTCAGGGGACCCTACAGCCACGGGCTGCGCTACCTCGTGCCGTGCGTCGGCGCAGAGAGCGACGCCGACCGCAGGGGCGCGCTCGCCGCCAAACTCGCCAGGTCAGGGGACCCTACAGCCACGGGCTGCGCTACCTCGTGCCGTGCGTCGGCGCAGAGAGCGACGCCGACCGCAGGGGCGCGCTCGCCGCCAAACTCGCCAGGTCAGGGGACCCTACAGCCACGGGCTGCGCTACCTCGTGCCGTGCGTCGGCGCAGAGAGCGACGCCGACCGCAGGGGGTGGCTCGGCGCATAACTCGCCAGGTCAGGGGACCCTACAGCCACGGGCTGCGCTACCTCGTGCCGTGCGTCGGCGCAGAGAGCGACGCCGACCGCAGGGCGCGCGCGCCGCCAAACTCGCCAGGTCAGGGGACCCTACAGCCACGGGCTGCGCTACCTCGTGCCGTGCGTCGGCGCAGAGAGCGACGCCGACCGCAGGGGCGCGCTCGCCGCCAAACTCGCCAGGTCAGGGGACCCTACAGCCACGGGCTGCGCTACCTCGTGCCGTGCGTCGGCGCAGAGAGCGACGCCGACCGCAGGGGCGCGCTCGCCGCCAAACTCGCCAGGTCAGGGGACCCTACAGCCACGGGCTGCGCTACCTCGTGCCGTGCGTCGGCGCAGAGAGCGACGCCGACCGCAGGGGCGCGCTCGCCGCCAAACTCGCCAGGTCAGGGGACCCTACAGCCACGGGCTGCGCTACCTCGTGCCGTGCGTCGGCGCAGAGAGCGACGCCGACCGCAGGGGCGCGCTCGCCGCCAAACTCGCCAGGTCAGGGGACCCTACAGCCACGGGCTGCGCTACCTCGTGCCGTGCGTCGGCGCAGAGAGCGACGCCGACCGCAGGGGCGCGCTCGCCGCCAAACTCGCCAGGTCAGGGGACCCTACAGCCACGGGCTGCGCTACCTCGTGCCGTGCGTCGGCGCAGAGAGCGACGCCGACCGCAGGGGCGCGCTCGCCGCCAAACTCGCCAGGTCAGGGGACCCTACAGCCACGGGCTGCGCTACCTCGTGCCGTGCGTCGGCGCAGAGAGCGACGCCGACCGCAGGGGCGCGCTCGCCGCCAAACTCGCCAGGTCAGGGGACCCTACAGCCACGGGCTGCGCTACCTCGTGCCGTGCGTCGGCGCAGAGAGCGACGCCGACCGCAGGGCGCGCTCGCCGCCAAACTCGCCAGGTCAGGGGACCCTACAGCCACGGGCTGCGCTACCTCGTGCCGTGCGTCGGCGCAGAGAGCGACGCCGACCGCAGGGGCGCGCTCGCCGCCAAACTCGCCAGGTCAGGGGACCCTACAGCCACGGGCTGCGCTACCTCGTGCCGTGCGTCGGCGCAGAGAGCGACGCCGACCGCAGGGGCGCGCTCGCCGCCAAACTCGCCAGGTCAGGGGACCCTACAGCCACGGGCTGCGCTACCTCGTGCCGTGCGTCGGCGCAGAGAGCGACGCCGACCGCAGGGGCGCGCTCGCCGCCAAACCGCCGCCAAACTCGCCAGGTCAGGGGACCCTACAGCCACGGGCTGCGCTACCTCGTGCCGTGCGTCGGCGCAGAGAGCGACGCCGACCGCAGGGGCGCGCTCGCCGCCAAACTCGCCAGGTCAGGGGACCCTACAGCCACGGGCTGCGCTACCTCGTGCCGTGCGTCGGCGCAGAGAGCGACGCCGACCGCAGGGGCGCGCTCGCCGCCAAACTCGCCAGGTCAGGGGACCCTACAGCCACGGGCTGCGCTACCTCGTGCCGTGCGTCGGCGCAGAGAGCGACGCCGACCGCAGGGGCGCGCTCGCCGCCCAAACTCGCCAGGTCAGGGGACCCTACAGCCACGGGCTGCGCTACCTCGTGCCGTGCGTCGGCGCAGAGAGCGACGCCGACCGCAGGGCGCGCTCGCCGCCAAACTCGCCAGGTCAGGGGACCCTACAGCCACGGGCTGCGCTACCTCGTGCCGTGCGTCGGCGCAGAGAGCGACGCCGACCGCAGGGGCGCGCTCGCCGCCAAACTCGCCAGGTCAGGGGACCCTACAGCCACGGGCTGCGCTACCTCGTGCCGTGCGTCGGCGCAGAGAGCGACGCCGACCGCAGGGCGCGCTCGCCGCCAAACTCGCCAGGTCAGGGGACCCTACAGCCACGGGCTGCGCTACCTCGTGCCGTGCGTCGGCGCAGAGAGCGACGCCGACCGCAGGGCGCGCTCGCCGCCAAACTCGCCAGGTCAGGGGACCCTACAGCCACGGGCTGCGCTACCTCGTGCCGTGCGTCGGCGCAGAGAGCGACGCCGACCGCAGGGCGCGCTCGCCGCCAAACTCGCCAGGTCAGGGGACCCTACAGCCACGGGCTGCGCTACCTCGTGCCGTGCGTCGGCGCAGAGAGCGACGCCGACCGCAGGGGCGCGCTCGCCGCCAAACTCGCCAGGTCAGGGGACCCTACAGCCACGGGCTGCGCTACCTCGTGCCGTGCGTCGGCGCAGAGAGCGACGCCGACCGCAGGGGCGCGCTCGCCGCCAAACTCGCCAGGTCAGGGGACCCTACAGCCACGGGCTGCGCTACCTCGTGCCGTGCGTCGGCGCAGAGAGCGACGCCGACCGCAGGGGCGCGCTCGCCGCCAAACTCGCCAGGTCAGGGGACCCTACAGCCACGGGCTGCGCTACCTCGTGCCGTGCGTCGGCGCAGAGAGCGACGCCGACCGCAGGGCGCGCTCGCCGCCAAACTCGCCAGGTCAGGGGACCCTACAGCCACGGGCTGCGCTACCTCGTGCCGTGCGTCGGCGCAGAGAGCGACGCCGACCGCAGGGGCGCGCTCGCCGCCAAACTCGCCAGGTCAGGGGACCCTACAGCCACGGGCTGCGCTACCTCGTGCCGTGCGTCGGCGCAGAGAGCGACGCCGACCGCAGGGCGCGCTCGCCGCCAAACTCGCCAGGTCAGGGGACCCTACAGCCACGGGCTGCGCTACCTCGTGCCGTGCGTCGGCGCAGAGAGCGACGCCGACCGCAGGGCGCGCTCGCCGCCAAACTCGCCAGGTCAGGGGACCCTACAGCCACGGGCTGCGCTACCTCGTGCCGTGCGTCGGCGCAGAGAGCGACGCCGACCGCAGGGCGCGCTCGCCGCCAAACTCGCCAGGTCAGGGGACCCTACAGCCACGGGCTGCGCTACCTCGTGCCGTGCGTCGGCGCAGAGAGCGACGCCGACCGCAGGGGCGCGCTCGCCGCCAAACTCGCCAGGTCAGGGGACCCTACAGCCACGGGCTGCGCTACCTCGTGCCGTGCGTCGGCGCAGAGAGCGACGCCGACCGCAGGGCGCGCTCGCCGCCAAACTCGCCAGGTCAGGGGACCCTACAGCCACGGGCTGCGCTACCCTCGTGCCGTGCGTCGGCGCAGAGAGCGACGCCGACCGCAGGGCGCGCTCGCCGCCAAACTCGCCAGGTCAGGGGACCCTACAGCCACGGGCTGCGCTACCTCGTGCCGTGCGTCGGCGCAGAGAGCGACGCCGACCGCAGGGCGCGCTCGCCGCCAAACTCGCCAGGTCAGGGGACCCTACAGCCACGGGCTGCGCTACCTCGTGCCGTGCGTCGGCGCAGAGAGCGACGCCGACCGCAGGGGCGCGCTCGCCGCCAAACTCGCCAGGTCAGGGGACCCTACAGCCACGGGCTGCGCTACCTCGTGCCGTGCGTCGGCGCAGAGAGCGACGCCGACCGCAGGGCGCGCTCGCCGCCAAACTCGCCAGGTCAGGGGACCCTACAGCCACGGGCTGCGCTACCTCGTGCCGTGCGTCGGCGCAGAGAGCGACGCCGACCGCAGGGCGCGCTCGCCGCCAAACTCGCCAGGTCAGGGGACCCTACAGCCACGGGCTGCGCTACCTCGTGCCGTGCGTCGGCGCAGAGAGCGACGCCGACCGCAGGGCGCGCTCGCCGCCAAACTCGCCAGGTCAGGGGACCCTACAGCCACGGGCTGCGCTACCTCGTGCCGTGCGTCGGCGCAGAGAGCGACGCCGACCGCAGGGGCGCGCTCGCCGCCAAACTCGCCAGGTCAGGGGACCCTACAGCCACGGGCTGCGCTACCTCGTGCCGTGCGTCGGCGCAGAGAGCGACGCCGACCGCAGGGCGCGCTCGCCGCCAAACTCGCCAGGTCAGGGGACCCTACAGCCACGGGCTGCGCTACCTCGTGCCGTGCGTCGGCGCAGAGAGCGACGCCGACCGCAGGGGCGCGCTCGCCGCCAAACTCGCCAGGTCAGGGGACCCTACAGCCACGGGCTGCGCTACCTCGTGCCGTGCGTCGGCGCAGAGAGCGACGCCGACCGCAGGGGCGCGCTCGCCGCCAAACTCGCCAGGTCAGGGGACCCTACAGCCACGGGCTGCGCTACCTCGTGCCGTGCGTCGGCGCAGAGAGCGACGCCGACCGCAGGGGCGCGCTCGCCGCCAAACTCGCCAGGTCAGGGGACCCTACAGCCACGGGCTGCGCTACCTCGTGCCGTGCGTCGGCGCAGAGAGCGACGCCGACCGCAGGGCGCGCTCGCCGCCAAACTCGCCAGGTCAGGGGACCCTACAGCCACGGGCTGCGCTACCTCGTGCCGTGCGTCGGCGCAGAGAGCGACGCCGACCGCAGGGCGCGCTCGCCGCCAAACTCGCCAGGTCAGGGGACCCTACAGCCACGGGCTGCGCTACCTCGTGCCGTGCGTCGGCGCAGAGAGCGACGCCGACCGCAGGGGCGCGCTCGCCGCCAAACTCGCCAGGTCAGGGGACCCTACAGCCACGGGCTGCGCTACCTCGTGCCGTGCGTCGGCGCAGAGAGCGACGCCGACCGCAGGGGCGCGCTCGCCGCCAAACTCGCCAGGTCAGGGGACCCTACAGCCACGGGCTGCGCTACCTCGTGCCGTGCGTCGGCGCAGAGAGCGACGCCGACCGCAGGGGCGCGCTCGCCGCCAAACTCGCCAGGTCAGGGGACCCTACAGCCACGGGCTGCGCTACCTCGTGCCGTGCGTCGGCGCAGAGAGCGACGCCGACCGCAGGGCGCGCCCGCCGCCAAACTCGCCAGGTCAGGGGACCCTACAGCCACGGGCTGCGCTACCTCGTGCCGTGCGTCGGCGCAGAGAGCGACGCCGACCGCAGGGGCGCGCTCGCCGCCAAACTCGCCAGGTCAGGGGACCCTACAGCCACGGGCTGCGCTACCTCGTGCCGTGCGTCGGCGCAGAGAGCGACGCCGACCGCAGGGCGCGCTCGCCGCCAAACTCGCCAGGTCAGGGGACCCTACAGCCACGGGCTGCGCTACCTCGTGCCGTGCGTCGGCGCAGAGAGCGACGCCGACCGCAGGGGCGCGCTCGCCGCCAAACTCGCCAGGTCAGGGGACCCTACAGCCACGGGCTGCGCTACCTCGTGCCGTGCGTCGGCGCAGAGAGCGACGCCGACCGCAGGGCGCGCTCGCCGCCAAACTCGCCAGGTCAGGGGACCCTACAGCCACGGGCTGCGCTACCTCGTGCCGTGCGTCGGCGCAGAGAGCGACGCCGACCGCAGGGGCGCGCTCGCCGCCAAACTCGCCAGGTCAGGGGACCCTACAGCCACGGGCTGCGCTACCTCGTGCCGTGCGTCGGCGCAGAGAGCGACGCCGACCGCAGGGCGCGCTCGCCGCCAAACTCGCCAGGTCAGGGGACCCTACAGCCACGGGCTGCGCTACCTCGTGCCGTGCGTCGGCGCAGAGAGCGACGCCGACCGCAGGGCGCGCTCGCCGCCAAACTCGCCAGGTCAGGGGACCCTACAGCCACGGGCTGCGCTACCTCGTGCCGTGCGTCGGCGCAGAGAGCGACGCCGACCGCAGGGCGCGCTCGCCGCCAAACTCGCCAGGTCAGGGGACCCTACAGCCACGGGCTGCGCTACCTCGTGCCGTGCGTCGGCGCAGAGAGCGACGCCGACCGCAGGGGCGCGCTCGCCGCCAAACTCGCCAGGTCAGGGGACCCTACAGCCACGGGCTGCGCTACCTCGTGCCGTGCGTCGGCGCAGAGAGCGACGCCGACCGCAGGGCGCGCTCGCCGCCAAACTCGCCAGGTCAGGGGACCCTACAGCCACGGGCTGCGCTACCTCGTGCCGTGCGTCGGCGCAGAGAGCGACGCCGACCGCAGGGCGCGCTCGCCGCCAAACTCGCCAGGTCAGGGGACCCTACAGCCACGGGCTGCGCTACCTCGTGCCGTGCGTCGGCGCAGAGAGCGACGCCGACCGCAGGGCGCGCTCGCCGCCAAACTCGCCAGGTCAGGGGACCCTACAGCCACGGGCTGCGCTACCTCGTGCCGTGCGTCGGCGCAGAGAGCGACGCCGACCGCAGGGAGCGCGCTCGCCGCCAAACTCGCCAGGTCAGGGGACCCTACAGCCACGGGCTGCGCTACCTCGTGCCGTGCGTCGGCGCAGAGAGCGACGCCGACCGCAGGGCGCGCTCGCCGCCAAACTCGCCAGGTCAGGGGACCCTACAGCCACGGGCTGCGCTACCTCGTGCCGTGCGTCGGCGCAGAGAGCGACGCCGACCGCAGGGGCGCGCTCGCCGCCAAACTCGCCAGGTCAGGGGACCCTACAGCCACGGGCTGCGCTACCTCGTGCCGTGCGTCGGCGCAGAGAGCGACGCCGACCGCAGGGGCGCGCTCGCCGCCAAACTCGCCAGGTCAGGGGACCCTACAGCCACGGGCTGCGCTACCTCGTGCCGTGCGTCGGCGCAGAGAGCGACGCCGACCGCAGGGCGCGCTCGCCGCCAAACTCGCCAGGTCAGGGGACCCTACAGCCACGGGCTGCGCTACCTCGTGCCGTGCGTCGGCGCAGAGAGCGACGCCGTCGGCAGGGGGCGCGCTCGCCGCCAAACTCGCCAGGTCAGGGGACCCTACAGCCACGGGCTGCGCTACCTCGTGCCGTGCGTCGGCGCAGAGAGCGACGCCGACCGCAGGGCGCGCTCGCCGCCAAACTCGCCAGGTCAGGGGACCCTACAGCCACGGGCTGCGCTACCTCGTGCCGTGCGTCGGCGCAGAGAGCGACGCCGACCGCAGGGCGCGCTCGCCGCCAAACTCGCCAGGTCAGGGGACCCTACAGCCACGGGCTGCGCTACCTCGTGCCGTGCGTCGGCGCAGAGAGCGACGCCGACCGCAGGGCGCGCTCGCCGCCAAACTCGCCAGGTCAGGGGACCCTACAGCCACGGGCTGCGCTACCTCGTGCCGTGCGTCGGCGCAGAGAGCGACGCCGACCGCAGGGGCGCGCTCGCCGCCAAACTCGCCAGGTCAGGGGACCCTACAGCCACGGGCTGCGCTACCTCGTGCCGTGCGTCGGCGCAGAGAGCGACGCCGACCGCAGGGGGCGCGCTCGCCGCCAAACTCGCCAGGTCAGGGGACCCTACAGCCACGGGCTGCGCTACCTCGTGCCGTGCGTCGGCGCAGAGAGCGACGCCGACCGCAGGGCGCGCTCGCCGCCAAACTCGCCAGGTCAGGGGACCCTACAGCCACGGGCTGCGCTACCTCGTGCCGTGCGTCGGCGCAGAGAGCGACGCCGACCGCAGGGGCGCGCTCGCCGCCAAACTCGCCAGGTCAGGGGACCCTACAGCCACGGGCTGCGCTACCTCGTGCCGTGCGTCGGCGCAGAGAGCGACGCCGACCGCAGGGGCGCGCTCGCCGCCAAACTCGCCAGGTCAGGGGACCCTACAGCCACGGGCTGCGCTACCTCGTGCCGTGCGTCGGCGCAGAGAGCGACGCCGACCGCAGGGGCGCGCTCGCCGCCAAACTCGCCAGGTCAGGGGACCCTACAGCCACGGGCTGCGCTACCTCGTGCCGTGCGTCGGCGCAGAGACGCCGCCAAACTCGCCAGGTCAGGGGACCCTACAGCCACGGGCTGCGCTACCTCGTGCCGTGCGTCGGCGCAGAGAGCGACGCCGACCGCAGGGGCGCGCTCGCCGCCAAACTCGCCAGGTCAGGGGACCCTACAGCCACGGGCTGCGCTACCTCGTGCCGTGCGTCGGCGCAGAGAGCGACGCCGACCGCAGGGGCGCGCTCGCCGCCAAACTCGCCAGGTCAGGGGACCCTACAGCCACGGGCTGCGCTACCTCGTGCCGTGCGTCGGCGCAGAGAGCGACGCCGACCGCAGGGGCGCGCTCGCCGCCAAACTCGCCAGGTCAGGGGACCCTACAGCCACGGGCTGCGCTACCTCGTGCCGTGCGTCGGCGCAGAGAGCGACGCCGACCGCAGGGGCGCGCTCGCCGCCAAACTCGCCAGGTCAGGGGACCCTACAGCCACGGGCTGCGCTACCTCGTGCCGTGCGTCGGCGCAGAGAGCGACGCCGACCGCAGGGGCGCGCTCGCCGCCAAACTCGCCAGGTCAGGGGACCCTACAGCCACGGGCTGCGCTACCTCGTGCCGTGCGTCGGCGCAGAGAGCGACGCCGACCGCAGGGCGCGCTCGCCGCCAAACTCGCCAGGTCAGGGGACCCTACAGCCACGGGCTGCGCTACCTCGTGCCGTGCGTCGGCGCAGAGAGCGACGCCGACCGCAGGGGCGCGCTCGCCGCCAAACTCGCCAGGTCAGGGGACCCTACAGCCACGGGCTGCGCTACCTCGTGCCGTGCGTCGGTCGCAGAGAGCGACGCCGACCGCAGGGGCGCGCTCGCCGCCAAACTCGCCAGGTCAGGGGACCCTACAGCCACGGGCTGCGCTACCTCGTGCCGTGCGTCGGCGCAGAGAGCGACGCCGACCGCAGGGGCGCGCTCGCCGCCAAACTCGCCAGGTCAGGGGACCCTACAGCCACGGGCTGCGCTACCTCGTGCCGTGCGTCGGCGCAGAGAGCGACGCCGACCGCAGGGGCGCGCTCGCCGCCAAACTCGCCAGGTCAGGGGACCCTACAGCCACGGGCTGCGCTACCTCGTGCCGTGCGTCGGCGCAGAGAGCGACGCCGACCGCAGGGGCGCGCTCGCCGCCAAACTCGCCAGGTCAGGGGACCCTACAGCCACGGGCTGCGCTACCTCGTGCCAGGGGATCCTACATTTATTTCTATTGCAGGCGACGACGAGACGAGCATGCCGTTCAAAGTGTTATTGTGCCCGGTATGCTCACCCCCTATCATGGTACGGAATACACACGGTGGGAAAATGGGAGCAGCAATGTCGCATCGACCTACACCTTCGGGGATAAAAGGCGTGAATGTGTATTTATTGAACAGAGTTGTGCCGATTGATAAGATATGATATGTCAGAGAATATATCGACGGTTAAAGGCTAATTGAATTAACGACATATTTTTTCGAAAAAATTCAACTAGGTTAAAAAAACATAGAAAAAAATACTGATATTAAATATGTATGAAACTTGGTGTCGGAAAAAAGTCGCTTAAATTAATTAGTATTTTTTTTTTTTTTTTATTGTGAACCATTTTTAAAAAAAACTACAATAACAAAAGTGAACGATGATAGCTGCTGTAGTTAAAACTGTGTTACAGCTATCAACGCCCTTTATATTATTTTTACCTTCGATATCATATTTTATGATTCGAAACTCTGTCGTAACCTACTCCACCTACTATCAGGTTGTTTGGGGTCACAAGTCACTATGAATGGCATAACTAGAATCTTCAAATCGTCAACTCTGATTATCAGATACATGGAGAGAGCTGAGGAATTGAAGCTGATGCTGCGAGGAGAGTCTCCGAGAGACCTCCCGGCCGCAGAAGTGTCTGCACCGCAAGAGGTCTCGTGCCAACACTCGAGGGCCAACGGACCCATTGGTGAGTTGCAGTTCGTATGTTACGGTTTAATAGCTGGCAATCAGCTTGAGCATTGTGGAAGACTTTTTATGCGTATGCGCACCTACACTAACGGTTTTTAAAGCGGCAAAGTTACCTGACTACACCTGATGGTAAGTGGATTGTGGTCCTATAGAATGTCGACTGACGAGAGATGATTACCCGTCAGTCGACACAATTATGCCTGTTGGAACCGGATATACACAGGCTGATCCGGGACATTTGACAACGTGACATTTTTACGGGATAGAAAGTAGTTAATACCACTCAAGATTCTATCTTTCTGAGACAGTGTATAATCTATATATGAGTTCAGAACTTGGGCCATTTCAGTGTCAACTTTTATTAAAATTCATACAAAATTGCATTTTCTAACATCACAAACTTTCGCAATCATACTTTATACCTTAAACTGATTATGAAAAGAGCAACACCAGTTTCTTGCCAGTTCTCTGGTGAGAACAGCAGGAACTGTTAGAGTTAATATTGACGGAATCTAAATGTATAACATTTTACAGGCTCAAATAAATCATTTCACTTCATTACAATCAATGTTATTCCCAGCCAATCGCACGCTGGCGTGCAACCCATGCGTGTGCACATCAGCTCAGACCAACTCATCGTCGTCGGAGAATGGTCGATGTTCGTGCAGCGTGGCGCAGGACGCGGGGAAGGAACCCTCTACACAAGGACAGGTGAGGACATCTGATGGTTTTTAAATAAAACGAAGTAGGATTCCACGATGAACAGAGATATATACTTCTACAGTGTTACAAGAGCCATGGACACAGACAGAGTGAGAGGAAGCTAGTGACGTTCTATTTTGTCAAAACGTCATTAGTGACGTGCTCGTTTTATATATTGCGTTTACAATAATCGTCTAACAGCATCGATATATATGTACTACGTACTAGACATGCTACGTTTTACTGGTGGTATGTCTTATATGTGAGAGTCTAGGTAGGTACCACTGCAATGTCTATTTCTGCCACCGAGCGGTGTGTAGTCACTGTTGTGTTGTATTAATTTTACCAATCAGTTCACGTTCGATCGTCGACCAGTTCGCGTGTTCTCATTACCATTATCATAACCATTACCATTTCACCGTTTAGACTAGTTCAGTGTAAATAAACCATATTTTACCCGGACTTCAGTCTTTTATATTTACGAACCAAACTTAAATACTTGTACGCATGTACACACACACACACATACACATACACATATATTTTATGAGATATATAAAAAATAGATTACAATTTTTAACAATATTAGCTTTAAGTTATTAAGTATTTTTATATAAATTAATATTATTCATATCTTAGTCAAAAGTATATAATATTTTTAATTTTAATATTAATATATCAATGTTATATTTTTATATGAATATTTCTATCATTTAAAGCGGCGATAGCCTAGTTGGGTGTGGAACGGACTGCCGAGACGAATGTCCGCAGGTTCAAATCCCAAGGGCACACACCTCTGACTTTTCTAAAAAATCACGTGTGTATTCTTTGTGAATTTATCGTTCGCTTTAACGGTGAAGGAAAACATCGTGAGGAAACCTGCACATCTGAGAAGTTCTCTATAGGAATTTCGAAGGTGTGTGAAGTCTACCCGCACTACAGCGTGGTGGACTAAGGTCTAATCCCTCTCGGTAGTAGAGGAGGCCCGTGCTCAGCAGTGGGCAAGTATATAATACAGGGCTGATATTATTATTATTATTTATTTCTATCATTTAATGATTCATTTATATTAAAATACAGTTTGTTTATAAGTATTTGTATCAGTTTATTTTTAAATTATTTAATGTGGTTTGTTTTAGTTCCTCTGGTAAATGATTATAATTTTTTATGGCCATACAGTATGCATTTTCTATAAAAACAATATCACTTCACGTCATATCTTTGTGGCGGTACAATCGATACATACACCGCCATCTTGTCAACATCGCCGGAACTGCAAGAGGATCGATGCAGTGACGCAACTACATTGATATCACACAGCAATCACGATAGATGGCGACGTCGATCCTGAATCACGCTTGCACAATTTGAGCGACGCGTTGCCTATATACCATCTCCGAATAGGAACCGTTGGAGGGGCCGCGACCGGTCACTACATCTGCCTGACTGGAAATCTTCCCCTTCCATAGAGGAACGCAACCATCTGTTCCTCTACAGTGGCGTTAACCTTTACGCCGCTACATCTTTTATAATGTCATTACCATAATATCATTCCCCTCACGCTCATTACCTTTACGGTGTCATTACCATATGCTTTATGCAATGATATTGTACATCGTATGCAGGACAAGACCAACAGCAGTGGCTCAGTACAGTCGAGCCCGAAGCCGTCGCGGTCTCACTTCGGTCTGAAGCGGTTGTTCACGAGGCAGGTCACGCTGCCTTACCTGGACTCCAAGGACTCCAGTATAGTGAGTATAATAATAATATCAGCCCTGTATTATATACTTGCCCACTGCTGCACGGGCCTCCTCTAACTACTGAGAGGGGGATTAGGCCTTAGTCCACCACGCTGGCCTAGTGCGGATTGGTAGACTTCACACACCTTCGAAATTCCTATAGAGAACTTCTCAGATGTGCAGGTTTCCTCACGATGTTTTCCTTCACCGTTAAAGCGAACGATAAATTCACAAAGAATACACACATGATTTTAGAAAAGTCAGAGGTGTGTGCCCTTGGGATTTGAACCTGCGGACATTCGTCTCGGCAGTCCGTTCCACACCAAACTAGGCTATCGCCGCTATTTGTATGGTGAGTATATTTACATATTATAAAACAAAGTTCGTCTTTATGTTTGTCTGTATGTTATCGATTTTCTCAAAATCAACTGAACGAATTTTTATGATATTTGATATGGAGATAGTTTAAGACCCTGGGAAGGTTATAGGCTACTTTAATTTCCAGGAATATTCCTTCACACGGCCGGAGCCGCGAGCAAGAGCTAGTGAAAAATTAAAATGTCCCTTTTGGAATAGTGTAAATTTGTGCTCGACATGGCTGATCTCCTATCATGGGATGGAATATACCGCGGAATGTGGGTAGTAGTACACTATATGCATGTAGTCCCCTGCCTACTCCTTGGGGTATGAAAGGCATTAGTATGTATGAGTAAATTGATCTTCAGCTAGCTTTGAAGGAAGGTGGCCTGAGCTCAAACCTCTCAGTAGAGGAGGCCCAGTAGTGGGACAGTATACAATGCTGGTGGTAAGATATATTATATCCGCCCGGATAGCAACCGTACACAAGGTGTTACCGCCATAGTGGCCTACGTAAGTTTCGCGTTCCGAGATCAGTCTGTGTATATCCAGCTCCAACAGGCCGGCATAATTGTGTCGACTATCGAGGGTTAATCATCTCTCGTCTACATTCTATTTGACCTCACTCCACATCAAGTGCGGCGAAGTATCTTCGCAGTGTCCGTATAGAAAAAATACCAAGCTATTGTCATTTCCAGACGGCGGACCAAGCCGAGAAGAAATCCAACGAGAACGACGCGTGCAGGATAACGTAATGTGTTTAGAGTAGCAACCAGCCAGGTGAGACGGTCATAGTACACGAGCCAGGGGAAGGCAGGGGAGATCGGCCTCCCCTGGCTGTTGTAACGCACTATCGGATTTATGAAAACTGGGTGGCTATTAATTGCGTGAGGTGTGTAGGAGAGGGAGAGTGTATATTACTCTGGGGAGAAGGGGGATCCCGGCAAATATCACGAATTTTTTTTCTATAAGAAAGTAAAATTTCTGAATACGTCTCACGTAATTAATGGATGTCTCCTATAGTCAAAAACAAGCTGAAGAGTCATAATTAAATGTGCAGTTTCTAACATAAGTATATGAACAATACAAAACTGCAAGTCGCTTACGCTTTTGTGTTTTACAGGACATTTTTTTCTTCACATAATAAAAATAAAAGTGAGTTACTTTACCTCATACAAAGAAAATACTTTTCAATTAAAGTTAAAGACGATTTGGATTTGTTCAGCCTCTTTTGTGAATGACTGTAATGTTAAGTTTGATTATAATTTTATTTCTAGAATAAATTAGATCTTTAAAATTTTAAGTTATTCCAAAAAAAAATTTTTTTAATTTAGAATTTGTTCAGCGCTTTTTGTCGCTCACTGTACTTAGTTGAAAATTAAGATTATAGTAAGTTTACACTAGCAAACCCACATTATATTACACAACTCATAAACGTGTACACGAGCGACAATATTACAATAGTTGTATCCACGTGTCGCCGAAGTCTGTCTTCAAAAAGTCGACTTTCCGTTAGTTTATAGTAAAAATCGCTTGAAGATAACTTCTGTAACTTCGTGATAACTTAATCATCGTATTTCATAATTTAAGACAAAAAGACATTTAAAATGCTAATGCAAATGTTTTATTTGGAATTGTTTGAAATATGATAAAATGTCAAACAATTCAAGATACGCTTCCGCTTTCCTGTACGCCCCTGCCACCCCCCCTCCAAAAGTTATGTAACCCTAAACTGACATTTTTTTG
The DNA here is from genome assembly GCF_014839805.1 of Manduca sexta. Taxonomy (NCBI): domain Eukaryota; kingdom Metazoa; phylum Arthropoda; class Insecta; order Lepidoptera; family Sphingidae; genus Manduca; species Manduca sexta. The sequence continues at coordinate 4,287,205 of NC_051115.1, read as the reverse complement.
TAATATTCACAATTATTTTACGCAAAATACCGGAAAGTCGCTAAAAAACCGCATTGTTCGAACCCCCCGGCGGCTGTAACGCATCGTAACGTTTTACAAGACTCCCCTCCCCTCCAAATTGCGTTACGTAATACTTGAAAGGCCCCTAAGATAGCTCCTTGGCCTTCCCTCACACTTTTTCCTCAGAAATCCCCTCCCACCTTTCCTCCAGGTCGTGCAGTCGCTATTCCCTCAGGATTCCAGTATCTCATTCGCAAGTTTCCCACGGTGTTGACTGCGGGGTTCGATAAAAAGACCCTTAGAATCAATTGGTTGTGAAATAGACAATGACTCGTGATATATTCTCCCAGAATGTATTTTATTGCAAATGATCATTGGAATTTGAAATGATAAAAAATTAACACAAATTTGGCTATGAAATAAAACCAGTTTTCGGATTTTAAATTATAATTTTCTCCTGACGTTTCAAAGAATTTCCTTCATGGTCACGGGACTGAGGTGTTCGTCCGAAAAGTCGACATTTAAACTAGACTTATTATAAAATGCGAATTTTGTGAAGTTACAGAGTCATAAAGTAATACGTAATATAAAAATCTTTGAATGAATTTTTGATATAAAACAAAGGTGCTTGACTCTCGTACTCAGTTTTGACATGATCTGTCACTTTGACAGTGACATTTTACATATCTGATCTCAGTTTGCAACACGCTGTAGTATAATTTTTTTATGTCGGACTCTTAACTCGTAAATTAATGACCCATTCCAAACTTGCCAATTTTTGGGTATCGTCAAACAACCAATTTCTCTTTGTGACCTTTTTTTTCATGCTATAAGTTTCAGTTTTTACCTATGTTTAATAAGCTAAATTTTATAGCAACTTCAACAAAAAGGTAGCGAACAAAAATTTGTTTTCCAAACGACTGCCACAAATTAACAATTTTTAAATAAGTCATTATTTTATTAAGAGTGCGATGTGTATTCCAAATACTAATATTATAAGTACAAAAGTTACCACTACTCTTTCACTGCTAAAGCAACCAATATCGACGAATTTGTTACGGAGGAAGGTTATAACGACCAAGACTAGCTTTTTAAATATAGTTATAAACTGAATTAAATGCATAATTTATTTGTTAATTTTTATTATTTATAAGTTTTAACTGAGTTACTGTTCTGTCTCACTCTTCCTTACGTTAAACGAATTATGAGTGAATGGAACAGATATACTATCTATCCTTATAAGCTGAAGAGTTTGAACTCGCTTATCTAAGGAAGTGCTAAACCAATTTTGTTTTTTTTTTCACTAATAGGAAAACTGTTTTTATTGTATAAGCTATTTCATTTAAGAATAGACTACGTTCTTGCAATTAACAATTTTACAAAAATATAATCTCTTTGAAGTCAGTTAAGAATGCAAAATAATTAAGTAAACGTGCCCTTATTATTCAAATTGACACATAAAAGAAACCAATGTAGTCACATTTGTTTTCCTCTTTCTGCATAAATGACAATTATTTGAAGACATTCAGACCATTTTCTATGTTATGGATTCAATTGTGCAATATTAGTAAACTACGATCTATGTATATTTTATTGAAGTGAAAAGACGCGGAACCTAGCACTGTGCCTTCTAAGCTTGCCTATTTTGTGATGTAAATAAATGAATTTGTGATTATGTTTGTTTTTTATTACCTTTTAAATGGAATTTCCCTATCTTCGTCACTATGTAGTACCCTTGTGATGAACAAAGGAGGAAAAGGCCTAAAAAGATAATATGGGAAGATGACGCAATTATAAATTCTCGATAAGTAGCAATTATCTAAAAAAGTGTGTGTGTAACACGTATACTTACATTTGACGAAGAAAAATGCGTGATGTTATGTAAATATTGTAACAATGATATTTCAAGATTATAATTCAATGGTAAATTGAAAAAATATTGCATGATACTTTGGCTGTACATTTAATAATCCTTCGCCATATATCTAAAAAAAAACAAGTAATGCTAATAATCCCAACATTTTCGAATTTCGCCACGGAACATAATTCTATTTTGACAACCAAAAATGTCAACATAACCTTACAATCACAAAAATGCATATAATAAACACAATAAAGAGACTTTGCATAACATCAAAATGCCAAATCATTCGCCATTCATCAGAATATACGCCTAAAGCGTTACGGAGTCTTAAAGCGAAGTCGACACGAAACAATGTTCAGTATTACGTAGACGCCTGTAGAGTGCGAGCCGTTGGAGGTAATGGAGGCGATGGATGCATTTCCTTCCTCAGTGCGTGGTGTAAGGACCACGCCGGGCCGAACGGAGGCGACGGCGGGAACGGCGGACATGTTATTTTTCAGGTATGACCTATTTTAATTATTTAACATCAGTGCTGTAATATATACTGTCCCACTGCAGGGCCTCCTCTACTATTGAGAGAGATTAGACCTTAGTCCACCACGCTGTAGTGCGGGTTGGCAGATTTTACATACCCTCAGAATTTCTATAGAGAACTCAGGTATGCAGGTTTCCTCACAATATTCTCCTTCACCGTTAAAGCAAGTAACACAGCACAAAAAATACACACATAACTTTTAGAATACTCTATTTTACATCTTGGTAATTTGCTCTACATTTTTCTTTTTTCTCCAAATATTGGTACATAATATGCATGTTTCAGTGAGAAATAAATGACTACTTTTTCATAATTACTAGTGCTTTGGCTTCATAACAGCAAATATGAATATTTGCGAGTTTACAAACATTTGTCTCAGTGGATGGAATTTATTTAAAACTTAGTGACCTGGCGAAACGTAAAACAAGGCTGATATTATTTATTATAATCACTTCTAACTATAACCATATTTATACTCTGATATATATTCATAACAAATACTAAATTAGCAATTACTCTCTACAAATTATTCAATCAACCGATTCAACCACATGGATTGCAGCCTGAATATACCCTTATATGTTGACAGGCCACACACACAGTGAAAGGCTTGAACCACTGCAAGACAGTGGTGATCGCAAAGCATGGAGAGAGAGGGTTCGATAAGGACTGCAACGGGAAGAACGCACAGCATATCATCATACCTGTGCCTTTAGGTGACTATATTTTCCTATATCCTGCCATAACAGGGTGATTGACTTTTATAAAAATATTTATCAAAAAAGTAATGCAATCACTACATAGTATAAAACAAAGTCGCTTTCTCTGTCCCTATGTGTACGTACGTGTAAAACTACGCCACGGATTTTGATGCGGTTTTTTTTAATAGATAGAGTGATTCAAGAGGAAGGTTTATATAATAACATTCATTAAATAGTGGAGAAATATTGCACCCGTGCGAAGCCGGAGCGGGTCGCTAGTAATCAATAAGTTACTAATGGACATAACTAGACTTAACATATGTCTCAGCACGGCGAGCGCAGTGGAATACCAAATACTTTGTAATTGGTGTTGGTGTTTCTACTGTTTATGGTTCGTATCGCTTACCATACGGCGAATATCAAGCTCGTCTCGTCATACAAAGCAATAAAACCCTGTCGCAAATTTATACCATTCCCATCCCAGGTACAATAGTAAAGGACGACAATGGAACGGTGGTCGGAGACCTCAGCACGGAAGGCATGATGTTCGTCGCGGCGAGGGGCGGCGCGGGGGGCAGGGGCAACAAGTTCTTCCTCACAGACACAGAGCAGGTCAGTGACTAAGTATTACGTCTGACTTAAGATATTAAGACTGAAGTATTACGTCATGAAACCTTTAGGACCAACCAGAAACTCGATAGTTTCCAATTGGACTAGTTGACTGATATCACAGGAGATGTCCAAAAACTGTTTTTATTCGACAAAAATTTTAACAAATACAATAGGCTAGTTGAAGACTTTTTTTAAATACATTTATCAAAAATTCATCTATCGAAAAAAGGATTTTCAAAATCCATGCAATGATGAAAAAGTTATAAGGTTTTGAAATTTGGTGAAAAGGGATGCCGACAAATCACAGTAATAGTGAAATGTGACGTCACAGTGTCATGCCATAACGCTGCGTGAGTGAGAAAAGGACAGCGCGAAAGCCCCACCACATCATCACTTTTGCTCACAATATTTCGAATATAACTGCTTGTTTTTTCAACCAATTTTGATGTCGATTTCACAGAATTTCTTTTTCATATTTTCTATTACGTATAAAATAATAAACTAAAATCAAACTTAGTTCTCTACTAAAATTCTGAACTTCCTTAAAAAACTAGATTACGAATCTACAGAACATATCCTGAGCTTGGTCATAAATAGGTACCATTTAGAAACTGATTTAAAATTCTGTCCCACTTTGTGATTACAATTTTATTTCTTGCACAATAAGTTCGTACATTGTTTTATGTTACAATTAGTTTTTTTTTTAGTTGCGTTTATTTTTCCTTTCGTCCTAAGTCTCAGTTCAGTTAACTCTGTCGCTGGTAGCCCAAAATACAAGGTTTGCCTAGTTTGGGTACCTGGAAATTCTAGTTTTAAGGATGTCATACTTTTATATAAATTTATTTTAAGTACAATTAAGCTGTAAGTATGTTTTTCAATAAACAATTTCATTTCATAGAAATCTACCCTATTGGTTTTTCAAATATATTATGCTGCAGGCGCCAGACATAGCGGAGTTTGGAGCAGAGGGCGAGAGCAACACGTACACGCTGGAGGTCCGCTCGCTGGCCCACATCGGCCTCCTCGGGTTCCCCAACGCCGGGAAGAGCACTCTCCTGCGGGCGCTGACGCGGGCCAGACCTACCGTCGCTCCGTACCCATTCACCACCCTCAAGCCCCATATAGGTAAGTATATAAAGCGTTTCTAGTATTAGTGGCCTTAGCCTAGTTGAAAAAGGGGGGCCTACGGGTTGTAGAGACAAATGTCCACAGGTCCAAAAACCACCTCTGAGTTTTCTGAAGTTATGTGTGTATTCTTTGGGAATTATCGCTTGCTTTGACGGTGAAGGAAAACATTGTGAGGAAACCTGCATACCTGAGCAGTTCTCTATAGGAATGAGGGTGTGTGAAGTCTGCCTGCTCTACAGTGTGGTGGACTAAGGCCTAATCCCTCTCAGTAGTACAGGAGACCCGTGCAGCAGCAGGACAGTATATAATACAGGGCTGATATTATTATTATAAATATATCTTTTAATATGGACACAACAAAAGTATTTGGGTTTTTCTGCTCAGTATCAGCCCGGAGTCTGAAATTTGTGCCCGATATGGCGATAGGTTCGCCTCCTATCATGGGACAGAACACTTGGCAAAAAGTGGGTGCCCTGGTTGCGCCTCTGCATAACTCTTCGGGGATAAATGCGTGATGTTGTGTGTGTGCTAAGTGACTCCACTACACCTTATGGTAAATGGAATGGGGTCCAATAGAATGTCGACTGACGAGAGATGATTACCCCTCAGTCGACACAATCATGCCTGTTGGAACCGGATACACAGGCTGATCCGGGCGGATACTATCTGACCATCTAATAAGTTATTAATATAATTTAATGCAACATCCCAGTAAGTCCTTGAAAACGAACACCGTTTAAGCTTCGGTTTAATCTAATGGTTTTATGTGTAAAATAAATAATTTTAGAAGATACAACCATGACATAGATTTTATTAATTCATGAAGCATCGAAATGTTTGCCGGCAAACATGACAGCTACATGACATTTACGTGTGTCACGGGAATATAACCTTATATACTACATAATAAGGTTATTTTTCCGTGACCCGCGTAATGTAAGAAGTATGACAAACATTTTTTACAGTCCATTTTTATTAAATAATATATATCGTAATTCGATGTCAAGCAGCCAGTACGTCATTTTCGGTTTAAAAAGTTTTTATTAATATATTATGGCTGCAACAAACACATTTTTTTTTTTATCAGGGTTCCAAAACCAGGACTTGCTGTTCCACTGCCATTCTGAGACATTCGTAAAATAGATATATAAAAGTAGTGTTTTGTCTCCAGGCATGGTGCCGTACGACGACTATGAACAGGTAGCGATAGCCGACCTGCCGGGTTTGATTCCCGGCTCGCACAAGAACTATGGACTCGGTGAGTTATTATATTATTAAAAACTTCTTTAACGCCGGACGTCACAGTGGTCCATTTACAGTTTCCATACATTTAAATTATTATTTGAATACCGCCATTTTTAATCCAATATGGCGGACGTCACACAACACCGATATATAGATTTGTTTATCTCTGTGATAGTTGTATCAAATGAAAGGGCTTGATGAGCAAAACACAATAATTAGTAAAGTGACGTCATTCTAAATCTAATTTGATAATCTACTTTTTGTGAAAGAAGTAAAGCCTTAGAAAAAATTCAATACCTTAAAATGGTTGAAAAATGTTAAAAACATTTCCTCTTATTCATAGACGTTATTTATCTAAGGACGGAGCATTGCTGTGATAACAAGTATGTTTCTCAGCTTTGTTCATGTGACAGCCAACTAGATGCAAGTTGTATCTCAATATTAGCCAATCACAACGGCCCTATGTCTACGCACTGCGAAGGCTGCCATGCCGTCAGCACTGAGAAACAGACTTGTTATCACAATGCTCCGTCCTTAGATAAATAACGTCTATGAATAAGGGGTTAAGTTTATGATAAAAAAAAATTAGACTAAAAATAATTTTAAATACAATTTATACATATTATAAAACAAAGTCCCCATTTCTGTCTGTCTGTATGTTATCGATTTTCTCGAAACCTACTGAACGAATTTTTATTAAATTTGGTATGGAGATATTCTTAGACCCTGGGAAGATTAAAGGCTACTTACTATCCCGGGAAAAACCTCCACGCGGGCGGAGACGCGAGCTAAAATATAGCTAGTATTTAATAAAATAGTGAAACAGTTTTAATGTTTTGGGTAAAAATAATTATAGCACATATCTTGTTCGAAATAATACCTTTACAAATACACAACTAAATTGCTTTTTCAGGTATCCAATTCCTACAACACATAGAACGGTGTAGAGGTCTGATATTCCTTCTAGACGGGACCTCAGACCCCCAATTGCAATATGACACTTTGTGCCATGAAATAACTCAGTACAACTCTGCATTAAAGGCTAGACCTAACTGTGTAGTGGTGAACAAAATAGACACTGAAGAAGGGAAAAGAAGTTTCGAGAAGTTAAAGAAGAAGATGCGCGTTTTGGGCATCTCGGCGAAGACTGGGGTCAATTTAAGAGAGCTTTTGACTGTTGTTAGGGATATGTATGATAAGTATGAGGCGAAAGAGCAGGGGGCGGGGTGTAATAATAATGTATAGTAGTTAATAAATAATAATAATATCAGTCCTGTATTTATACTGTCCCACTGCTGCACGGGCCTCCTCTACTACTGAGAGGGATTAGGCCTTAGTCCACCACGCTGTAGTGCGGGTAGACTTCACACACCTTCGAAATTCCTATAGAGAACTTCTCAGATGTGCAGGTTTCCTCACGATGTTTTCCTTCACCGTTAAAGCGAACGATAAATTCACAAAGAATACACACATGATTTTTTAGAAAAGTCAGAGGTGTGTTTGGGATTTGAACCTGCGGACATTCGTCTCGGCAGTCCGTTTCACACCCAACTAGGCTATCGCTGCTTAGTTAATAAATATTTAAAGTTTAATTTTTTTTTTCTATTTTTTTACGAGACTGAGTCATTTTTGACTATGTCAGTCTCATGATACAACCTGTATTGAATACTTACCCCCTTATTCATAAACGTTTTTTATCTAAGGACGGAGTAAAGCTGTGATAACAAGCCTGTTTCTCAGTGCCCAACGGCACTGAGAAACAGACATAGGGCCGTTGTGATTGGTTATTATTGTTGTATTTCAATATTAGCCAATCACAACGGCCCTACGTCTACGCACTGCGAAGACTGCTATGCCGTCAGCACTGAGAAACAGACTTGTTATCACAGCCTTACTCGGTCGTTCGATAAAAAACGTCTATGAATAAGGGGGTTAAGGTGGTAGCTCAAGGTCCATTTTCATACATTTTGTTTCGGCTTTAATCTGGGTAACTAAACAAGTATTGGCAAGTAAAGAATTTAAATTCACGTCTAGTTAGTGATTAGTTCTCGCAGTTGAAAGAAAAACGGAACAATAATTAACAATCATGGATATATCGGCCTATAAAATTTAAAATGCCGAAAATTTAAAGGCAGAAATATCCATGATTATTAATTATTTTGACAATTTTCATTCAACTGCGAGAACTAATCACTAACTAGACGTGAATTTAAATTCTTTACTTGCCAATACTTGTTTAGTTACCCAGATTAAAGCCGAAACAAAATGTATGAAAATGGACCTTGAGCTACCACCTTAATGTTTAACTCTTAAGCAGTCTAAGTACATGTAATATTTAAAGTAAATATAAGCTTTGTTTTGATAAAAAATACCTAGAAAGAACGCGCTGTGCTTATGGTAGCAAATAAAATACTTTTCATGTAACTTCTACATGGAAAGTGCAACACATTACAGCTTTAATATTTGAACGCACAGAAACTGTTGATGGTCTCTCATATGTGAGAGTCCGTCTGGGTAGGTACCACCGCAATGTCTATTTCTGTCAAGCAGTACGTAGTCACTGCTGTAGGTTTGAACATTGTAGCCAGTGTAACTGGACTTAATAACATCTCATGTCTCAGGATGACGAGCGCAGTGGAATACCAGATACTTTGTCATTCAAGATGGTGTTTCTACTGTTTATGGATCGCATTGCTTACCATCAGGCGAACGGGAAGCTCGTCTCTACATTCTAAGTAATAAAACCAGGGCACTTACATTTCGCCAAGTGTGTTCCGTCCCATGATAGGAAGCGAGTCTATCGCCATAACGGTTATAAACTCGACTCCGGGCTGATATTGAGCAGAAAAACCAAAATGTCACTATCCGACCCGGGATTCGAACTCAGAGCGCTGCCGTACCGCACGTACAACTATGCCACCGAGGCAGTCGCGAGCATCACCTAATCTATATATATAAAAAAGAACCCCTATTTCCCTTGGTCACGCCATCACGCGTGAACGGCTGGACCGATAACACAATTTTATTTTGTTGTGTTTGTTATTGTCAGGAGAAGGTTCTTATGAAAGAAAAATTGCGCAGAAAATTATAAAACTTAACGAAAATATTAATTTTATATAACTGTCAATTGTTTGAAATAACTGTCAGCGATTGACAGAATGCGCGCTGCAAATTCATAGTTAAGACGGACAACGTCTGTCGGGTCAGCTAGTAAATAAAAGTCTAAAATATTCCAATACTTTTATTCAGGTGTAAGTACAAATCATATAAAAATACATTTTCATGTAAACCATAGAGCCGAACATTTCTTTTTTCACATACAGCCCAGATAATAGACCTATGATCCAATTTATTTAATATAATAATCACTTTTTAAATTATATATATGTAATCAGATCTTATTTATTGAACAATATTTAGTGATAGCTTTTATAATCATTAAAACAACGGTAATTTTGATTTATTCATAATAATATTTTTTTGTCATTCTGATGATTATGTCTATTCTCACGCTGATGTATTTCTGACGGTCATGTCCTTTTTTCAAGTCTCTGACAATGATGCTCATTTTGACATTGACGATTCATTTGAGATTCTGACGTTAATACTGTTATACTGACATGAATATTGCCATTCTGATATCAATTTTGTAATTTTCAACTATTTGTAATTTTACCGTGATGTGGTCATCCTGATATCGACCACAATATAATTACACACTTTTTTATATATAAGGGCATTAAGTTACCCGACTGCACCTGATAATAAGGAGAAAGGTCCAATAGAATGTCGACTGACGAGACATGATTACCTCTCAGTCGACACAATTATGTTGGAACTGGATATACACAGGCTGATGCAAATGATGACATATATTTCTAATCATTCTTTTAACATTACTTAATTCCCCGAGAATTATGCCAAATTAGGTCTTCGAGGTAACTGACATCGTATCTGACGCTTACGTAACTTCAATTCCCATTTCTGACGGTTACGAAGTATTGACGCCATATTGATCTGACGCTCGTTCGTATACTACTAAACAGTATTTCATTATTGTTGCAATTGTGTTGGTCCAAAAATAAGTCGCAGCCGCAATTTATTACCACTTAACGAAATTATTGTGGTAGTTATCTCTGTATAATACTGTTGGTCGCCGGTCGCTCTCGCTACGCCGGCCCGGGCTCCATGCCCAGCAGTTGTTGCGGCACGAGTGACGGCAGTATCTCGCTGCCGATCTTCTTCACTTTCTTAGTTTTCTTCGGTTGGATTTTCATCTGTTAATAAATTAAATTCATTCTAAAACACAAAACATTTATTCTCACGTCAAATAAACAACAAACAAAATAAAGAAATTATTAAAACAAAAGAAATATCACACTAATAGTTACATAAAAAAGAATAGTAACAAAACATATGAAATTGTTTTGTACAAAACTAAATTCAAATATAGATTTTTCGTTATAAAAATTATATAGTGTATTTATGTAACAAGAAACATTTTGTGTATGTATGTGTGTGTTTGTGTGCGTGTTTTGTGTGTTTGTATGTGTGAGTAGTGCGTGAGTACCTTGTAGTGCACCTCGCGGACGTGTCGGTAGAGGCTGGAGTACCAGCCGAAGGCGGCGCTGCACTGCGTGCACTGGTACGGAGTCTCGCTCGTGTGCATCGCCACTATGTGGTACTTCAGCTTCGCCGCGTTCTGTAATACAGGGGCGTGACGACATATGGTGAGATATGGAACTGTGAGGAATAGCGAAATATACTAACCACCTTATTCATAGACGTTATTTATCTAAGGACGGAGCATTGCTGTGATAACAAGTCTGTTTCTCAGTGCTGACGGCAGCCTTCGCAGTGCGTAGACATAGGGCCGTTGTGATTGGCTAATATTGAGATACACGTTGAACCTAGTTGGCTGTCAGATAAACAAAGCTGAACAAACAGCAAGCTGTCAGATAGACTAAGCTGAGAAACAGACTTGTGATTTGTAAATAGGCCGTATAGGCCGCGGCCTATGGGCGGCAGATATCAGAGGACGTTCACTCGATTTAATTAATCAATAGTTTATTAAACTTTAGTGCCTTCCATAATATAAACAAATAGAAAATTATTAAGTATGTTAGAAACCTAACTACATGTGGCTGCGGAAATAAAGTGTCCAACACTCATAAAACATATAAATCCGGCTCGTCTGAGAGTCTTGCTCACCTGGTAAGACTTGCCGCAGACGTGGCACAGGTTGTCCTTCTTCTCCTTGTTGCGGTGCACGTTCTGCATGTGCACGTACAGAGACGTGTGGCACTTGAACGGCTGCGAACATGATTAGTTATAGTACACCAACAGCTTACACATCAGTGGCAAAGGGTGAAATTTTTCAAAATTTAATTCGAGGGTCGAGAGTCCGATGGACGAGGGCGGCCCAGAACCGGTCCCTGTGGCGCTCAATGGAGGTCTATGTCCAGCAGTGGACGATTCCCGGCTGAAATGATGATGACGATGAACTCGAGGCAAAAATAAAATTGCCTTAGTTAACATATCGTTGCCAATTTAACAGACAATAAAAACTAAGACAATCGGAAATCAACCTAAAAGGAAAGCCAGTAGGAATCAGATTGTATTGACACTTAACTGTTTCACATCAAACATACATGAAATTGGAGATAATGATACGATGGTACAAACATGCTATTACAGACACGGTTACCCTAAACTTACCGCTCAGTCCCCCCCCCCCCCCCACTAGAGCTGGGGGGAAGTAATAAAAAAAGTTAGATATACACAGCATTGACAACATAAAAATAACATTAAGATACTGCGTTATTGTTAATATTACTATTATTGTTTTTTTTTTTTTTTTTTTCTCTTTATTTATTGGGGGTTTTGTCATAATTGACGATGTCACCCCCGTAAAAGCAGTATACAAAATTCTTACATGAACCATAAGCTACACCAACTTACAAGCTACACGATATACCAATTACATTATATTAGAGATTCTACTACGCATACAAGCGAGATACATTTTGCACAGTTTACTTGCATTTTCAGATTTTGGAAGACTCAAAAAGCTGTTACATAGGCCCACATTTAAATCGTTGGAAAACCATAATTCTCGGCGGTGAGTTTCATTTTGGATACATTCCGTCAAAACATGGATAACATCCTCTATGGTTCCACATTGAGAACAAGCCGGGGAATCAGTTTTCCTCATTAAGAATAAAAACTTGTTTGTAGGAATATGTCCAGAACGCAATCTCATTAACGTCACCACTTGTAGTCTATTCATTTCACCGTCTTCGAACCAAGGGTAACGTAGAGGTTCACACTGTATGGTCCTGTACCAAATTCCTTTGGACTCTGATTTATTATAGAAATATTCACGCCAAGAGTTTCTACACATTTCTTTCACTGTGAATATCATATCTGTGTAAAGTGGTAAATACGTATAGGGTATCCCATGACTACATGCTTGTTTGGCAGCTAAATCAGCCTCTTCGTTACCCAGGATACCAATATGTGAGGGCATCCATTGGAGAACTATCGTTTTATTTAAAGCACGCAGTTTGCAGATCGAATCTAGAATAGTTAAGGCTATCGGGGAACCTCGAGATGTCGAGGTAACCCGAGCCATGTGTTGAAGGGCGCTTTTGGAATCAGTGATAATTACTATTTCCTCACATGGGACTGATCTGGCATAAGAAAGTGCTTCTGATATTGCTATAAGTTCAATGTACATGATGGGGATGAATGTACATATTTTAAATTTAACGTTACAATTTGCTTGAAGATCATAAAAAGCGGCGCCACAATCATTCTTGTCTCTAGAACCATCTGCAAACAACTTGTAAAATGATTTGAATTTTGTTTCAAGCATATGATTACAAATGTTTTTTAACATACTTGTACTGAAAAATCTTTTAGGTACATCCACCTTGTGGATTGTATGACAAACTATATCCGATATATCAATGTTATTTAACCAGGTATCTAGTGAATATATTTCTAAATTTGGACTAGAATGGATATCAATATCTCTATAACTAATATGTGTTTCTATTAGCAAAGGTTTTTTTTTATTTCTCCAAAAGGTGCCCTCACTTAAACTAGTCAATTTCTCCAAAATATCAGTAGTCACATTTGAACGATAATTTCTTGATTTGAACCAAAATTTCGAAGCAAGGTATTTTCTGCGTATATGTAACGGAGGTAAACATAGCTCGGATTCCATAACATGGATAGGCGTGCTTTTGATAAAGCTTCCTATAATTCTCATTATTTGGTTCTGGATTTTGTCTAAATTATTTAATCGCCTATCAATGCTGTTATCGTAAATATAGCTACAGTAATCTAATCTACTTCGTACTGATGAAACATAAAGTCGGCGAAGATGCTTAGGATGGATTCCCCATTTAGAACTAGCCAAAATTTTAAATATACTTAAAAACTTTAGTGTCTTTTGGTATATTTCTTTGATATGTATATTCCATTTTAGACGATTATCGAGCCAAAACCCTAAATATTTTACACAGTCTACTTGTTGTATGGCGACATTGTTAATCCGACAATTACATTTTACTTTGTTAATTCCCCTACTGAAAATACATATTTTGGTTTTATTATATGATATGCTTAAACCTATTTCTTCTATCGAGGTTTTAAAAATATTTAGTGCATTTTGTATATCAATAATTGATTTCGAGATATTTTCCTGAGATGTATATAAAACAAAATCATCTGCATATTGAGAGATACAGATGTTTGTAATATTGCGCATAATTTTGATAGTAGCTGCATTAAATAATAAGGGCGATAGGGGGTCGCCTTGCGTTATACCAGTACCTGTAGTACGGATTACCGTCCTATCATCATTGCTCTTAATTGTTAAATGTCTAAGATGTAAATATTCCCAGAGATAATTACAAATTAATGAACCTATCCCCAGATTATCCAAATTTCTAAGCATCATTAATAAGTTTACATTATTATAAGCGCTTTCTATGTCAATAAAGCATCCAACAGTTGAATATCCTTTTGAAAATCCAATTTGAGTGCGAGTAACTAATCTAACTAGGTTATCAGCACAAGATCTCATTCTCCTAAAACCCATAGTTTCATCAGAAAAATAATTGTTTTTTTCAAGAAACCATTCAAGTCTGCGGTTTAAGATAATATGAAGAATCTTACACGGACAAGATATAAGTGCAATAGGTCTTAGATTTGAAGCTAAGGAACTATCTTTTCCGGGTTTAGGTACAGGAATGATTTTCACCATTCTCCACTGTTTCGGGACAAATCCATACGTAAGAAATCTATTGTATAAGGAAACGAGTAATATCATACCATTTTCTGGTAAATTATTGAGCATAGAGTAAGTGATACCGTCATCACCAGGTGCTGTGTCTTTCTTCTTAATGGAATTGCGTAATTCCTGAAGAGAAACCGGACCAGTTAATTGTGTATTTTCTGATAAAAATATGGGTCTTGCCGGAGATACATAATCTGGGGATATGCCATGTAGTAATAATTCTGCTTCTTTAAAATCTATATTTAGTCTTGGTGATCTGAATCCTTTAAGCCATTTCATGCGTTTAAACATTTCACCCGAAGTAATGGACCCATCTATTTTGTCGCAAAAGGATTGCCAAGATTTGATTTTTGCATTGCGAATAGTTCTTTGAGCACACGCTATTTTACTTTGGAGAAAACTCAAATTATCAGGAGTAGGATTTTTTCGAAATTTTGCCAAAGCTATTCGCCTTTCTGCTACTGCCTTGGAATTTTTTCATTCCAATATGGTTTTGGAATAAACTTTTGCTGTCGAATCGGATCGTTACATATTTTAGCGAAAGGAATAGATTCATCGGCCACCTCATTTATAACATCTATAAATAAATTGTATGCTGTTTGATGATCGTCGGGTAAAAGTATTTCTGAAAATTTAGTGTTTAATTTATTTTTATAATTTATCCAATTGGCTTTTCTAAAATCCCTGCGTCTTATATTAGGAGAAGTATGCTTAAAATAATCTATAGAAATTTTAATTATCAAATGGTCACTTCCAAGATTTTCGTTAAGGACTTTCCAACTAAATTGAATTGCTGTATTTGAAGACACAGCAGTCAAATCAGGCGCCGATTTCTGAATGCATCCATCTACCAACTTAATGCGAGTAGGTGAACCATCATTTAATATGATAAAATTATTTTCGAAGGCTGAATCTAAAATCTGTGTCCCTCTAAGGTCTGTTCTGGAAGACCAATTACAATGATGTCCGTTCAAGTCACCTGCTAATAAGGTATTTTGATTGGATAAGGAAAAAATTTGATCCCAATCACTTTTAGAAGTTCTTACTGAAAAAGGACAGTAAGCAGTAACTATATTCTGAACGAATTTACAATTAAGAATTTTAATATGGATAACTTGAATCTGAGGATTTGATATATTGACACTATTCTGTAGGGCTTTTATTGACCAATGGGTAAGTATTGCCACTCCGCCATACCCGTCTTGACGATCAGCTCTAAAAGTATTATAACCATTTATTTGAAATCTGCTCCCTGGATCAAACCAAGTTTCATTAACGATAGCTATGTGAATTTTTTCTTGATGCAAAAGGCACTCAAATTCTGAGAATTTAGGACGAAGGCTTTGCGCATTCCATTGAAGGATATTAACTATTATATGTTTACTGTTGTATGAATCCATTGTTTGAAAAAGTCCATGAATGGCCATTCAGATGTGTAATGCATCACAAAAGATAATAAGCACTCTAATATAATTTTACCGAAACTTTTGATATTTTCTTCCCAAGTATTCTCACTACATAATAAATTCTCTTTTAAACGCTTGAATAGAGTGTGCCAAAAACTTCAATTGTCCTTTTTTTTTCGCTCTTCTTCTGCGGAAAGCTGGTCTTGTTGGCGGTTTTCATTGTCGGTCTCCGAGGTCATTTCACAATATATCATATCGCATTCTTGAGTATAAGTGTTTTTAGATCTTTTGTTATCTTTCTTGCTTACTTTTTTTGAACAATTGGGTTTTGAATAAGATCTATCTTCTTCTGTATTTTGACTATTATTTCTAGCTACCTCAACATATGTTTTTTTATTATGTAAGCTATAATTATTGTCCAAATTTTCTGGAATAATCGGGGTTGGATTATAATCGGAGGTACTAGGGGCAACATATAAGTATAGTGCTTTTTTGTAGGAGCAATTAAACTCGGACATTAACTCACGTAATTTTTTCTCCTTAATGTATATTGGACATGTGCGTGATAATGCCATGTGATTTCCAGCACAGTTGTTACATTTAAATGAGGTAACGTCGCAGTTGGGGTGATTGCCTCCACATTTCGGGCAAATAATCCTATGTGAAGGGCATGTTTTGATAGTATGACCATATCTCCAACATTGTGAACACTGGGTAACTGGAAAAACATATGGAGAGATATTTATTCTAGTGTCGAATAAATATACAAAGGATGGTAGTGACGCTCCTTTAAAACAAATCCGAATCGCTTCCGAAGGTTCCCATCTGCCGTGTTCACTATTTCGGCGCTTCAGTCTTCTAACATTGATTATAGTATTTTCACTTGTTAAAGCTTGGAGAATTTCTTCGTCAGATAAATCCAGGTCAATGTCTTTCATAACTGCGTAAGAATAATTTGTTTCTAGGGTTTTTTGGCACTTGTAGCCGTTCGCTTTAAAGTACTCAGAATTTAGTAGTTCTTCTGCACTTTGATCGTTGCAAAATTGTATCAATACTTTATAAGAATTAATGTACTTAATTTTATTTATGTCCTTAATTTTTTCGTTCTGCAAAATTTTGGCTAATCCAAACTGTTTCGGAATTTTTTCTTTAGATGTAATACTTATTTCAACCTTATCTTCTGGAATTCTGATATTATCATCAAAGTCGCAAGCTCTAGCAAATCGTTTACCTCTTCTCGTAACTGTAGTCCACATCTCGCTATCATCCATATTCCTGGTCCGCTTAGAAGGTCTTTCCGTAATTACTTCATTGCATGTCGTCTCACTATAAATATTCACATCCTCTAACTCGTTAAAAAAATCGGATTCATTTTGCTCACTATTAGCCATTAACATAAATCAACACTATTAAATTCATGTTAATAAAAACAATTTAGAGTAATAAACAAACTATAATCGTGCGAAGCGAGCGGTGCGCAAAACCGGTTCCGATAAGAACAATAACTGCGTCTTATAACAACGACCGCTCCAGCGCAACTCCTCTACTATTATTGTTATGCAGCTGATATCAACATACAACCACAATCTCGATCTCAGAAAAATAATACAGAAATATTGTAATGGAATATTTCGTAAAAATTGCTTCATTGATTCGTCAAAAGAGGAGGAATATGTAACTAAACTAGGGTAATCTTAATCTATATTGGTCACATACAGTAAACCACTCAACTGTATAATGTCTACGGTTACTGATACTATCTCATATTTGTAGAAGCTACTGAGAGCAGTACATCACCTTGTTGCAGAGCTGGCATCGGAACTTGATCTTCTTGAGGTGTTCCCAGTCGATGTGGTCCCGGAGTCGAGTCTTGTTCACGAACTTCTTGCCGCACTCGTTGCACATGAAACTAAAATCCATATTGTCGCTTGGTAAAGAGGAGATGTGTGGATTGTGAGGTGGGGTTGTCTTTGAAGTTATTTTGACTTTTTGTTACTGGATATTGAAACTTAGATCATTCAAAGTTTAAATATTTTCATTTTTATATTTTGTCATTGAAAATTAGGAGTTTTGTCATTCAAACTTGGATATTTTGTCATTGAAAATTTTATTTTGTTTTTGCATTAAAAATTAGGATTCTTTGTCATTCGTATAAAAA
This sequence comes from Manduca sexta, assembly GCF_014839805.1. Lineage (NCBI taxonomy): Eukaryota > Metazoa > Arthropoda > Insecta > Lepidoptera > Sphingidae > Manduca > Manduca sexta. The sequence goes on along the minus strand of NC_051115.1, from coordinate 4,269,248 downwards.
AAAATTACTGGCAATTTTAACTTTTGTCACTAAACATAAGACTTTAAGCTATAATTGCTGGAAATTTCGACTTATCTGCAAAATAGTACTTGTGTGGTAATTTCACCGTGTTCTCACTCACCTGAACTCGCTCTCGGTGACATGTTGTCGCGACACGCGCAGGTGTTGTCTGTACGTGGCGACGGACGCGAACCGTTTGTCGCACGTCTCGCAGTACAGCTCGCCCGAGTCGCGCGCCTGCGCACGCGCATGCACATTACAAACATGTACAGGGAGCGTTATACCAGCTTCAAAAAAATCGCACAATTGCGTCGACTGACGAAAAAATTTTCAAACAAACACTTTATACCCGAAAGGGATGGATAGAAATCAGGGAACATCAGTCTGTCTTTATTGGAATGTAGACATATACCTTCTGAAACCAAACTTCATGCTGCACCATGGTCTGTCAAAATTACGTCTTCTTTTGTAACTGTTTCTATCATTGTATAATAATATCAGCCCTGTATTATATACTGTCCCACTGCTGCACGGGCCTCCTCTACTACTGAGAGGGATTAGGCCTTAGTCCACCACGCTGGCCTAGTGCGGATTGGTAGACTTCACACACCTTCGAAATTCCTATAGAGGAACTTCTCAGATGTGCAGGTTTCCTCACGATGTTTTCCTTCACCGTTAAAGCGAACGATAAATTCACAAAGAATACACACATGATTTTTTAGAAAAGTCAGAGGTGTGTGCCCTTGGGATTTGAACCTGCGGACATTCGTCTCGGCAGACCGTTCCACACCCAACTAGGCTATCGCCGCTTTTTTTTTTATCTATCATTGTAACTAGCAATTATTACAAATCGTATTTATTTATTACAACAGTCTTTATCCAATATGGCGTTATTGGCCGACGGGGCAAGAAGGTTCTGGAGGCCATGAACTGACAAGGGCAGTGTCGGACGTTCACCCACGAGGAGGACAGATGACCTCATAATAATCGCAGTAGGTCGCTGGATGCGGGCTTACAATAGACCAATCTAGACATCTTTGGAACAGGCCCATATTTAGCAGACATTCTGTGGCTGATGATGATGATGATGTTTCATATCTTTTGAAATATTATTGAGTGATAGCCTAGTTGGGAGTGGAACGGACAGCCGAGACGAATTTCCGCAGGTTCAAAACCCAAACACACATGACTTTTCTAAAGTTAGTGCGTATTTGTGAACTATCGCTTGCTCTAAAGATGAAGGAAAACATCGTGATTAAACCTGCATACCTGAGTTCTTTATAGGAATAAGGGTGTGTGAAGTTTACCCGCACTACAGCGTGGTGGACTAAGGCCTAATCCCTCTCAGTAGGAAAGGAGGTCCGAGCAGCAGTGAGAGAGTATATAATACAGGGCTGATATTACTCTAAGAGATCCTTGGGGAGGCCTATGTTCAGCAGTGGACTTCCTGTGGCTGAGATGATGATGATGATTACTCTAAACTGTCGTACCTTGTGACTGCGCATGTGCCGTCCGAGGTTCGACTTCCACTGGTACACTTTCCCGCAGCGCGGACACGGATACCGGTTCTGGCCTTTGTGGAGGACACTGCGGGGAGGAAGCACTGTTAGTAATGTTATAACAAATGTGTTATATCTAATGACTGACAATTCTGCCGACCCATCGCACCACGGGACCTTGAACCACTGAGACAGCACGCAATGACATGGCCCAGTTGCGGAATTGCTGCCACCGCTTCGTCGCTACCTAGTTAGAATTAGTTTTAGATAATTTTGCAACAATTGAAGTTATAATTAATATCATAAGAACAATTTCGGTTTTTTTTTAGAACTCCAGGCGTCGTTCTTATAATTAATGTAATACAATTGACGTATATTCTATAGGTATAAAAAATAATGAACACTCACTTGAGATGGTATCTGTAGGTCTTCCTGGAGCTAAACATCTTGCCGCACTCCACACACTGCGGCTTCTCGGGCAGCTCCTCCTTGCTCGCCGGCTTGCGCGTCGACACCAAGCCGTTGGGCTTCGCGACCGGCTACAATAAACAGGAAATTATTTAAAAGCCTAAATTCGTCAGCTAATCGGTTTCGAATAAAAGGATATGTCGCTGCTTTCAATTAACGATTCCAAATCTTTCTTCTATCAATCGCAAAACAGAAAAAAAAAGTTAAATTCCGCCATAAAGGGTCAAGTAAGTGTGTTCCGGGATCTTTGTATATCCGGTTCTAACAAGCATGATTGTGTCGACTGAGAGGCAATCATCTCTGGTCAGTCGACATTCTATTGGACCCCACTATTATAAATGAGAAAGTTTGTGAGGATGTATGTATGTTTGTTCGTCTTTCACGAAAAAAACTACTGAACGGATTTGGATGAAACTTTACAGTGATATTGGTTATACATCAGAGTAACACATAGGGTATAATTTATAATGATTTTGTGTAATTTGGTTATAATATAACGATATATACCAAGTCGCAAAAAAAATTATCCCAGAAAATTCTTTCACGCGAGCGAAACCGCCAAAGTTAGTACTTTATACATTTAATTACAAAAACCTCACCTCAACAGTCATTTCGTCTTTAACATCCCTCCCATCGCTCTCCGCTTTGATCTCCTCCTCTCTGTCTGACGCGAGCGACTGACGTCCGACGCTGACGTCGCTCGACGCGTCAGACAGCCGACGCTTCCGCTTCTCCACTTTGATCTTATTCTTGAACTTTGATTTCTTACTGTTCTTCAGTTTCTTTTTTGGCTTTTCTTTTTCAGTCTGAAATTAAAAACACAATTAAGCCACCAGAGCTGTAAAATGTAGAATTTAATTCAATGTATTTTTTTTTTATTTGATCCCAGCTATATGTCCCCACTACACCTGATGGTAAGTGGAGTGGGGTCCAGTAGTATGTCGACTGACGAGAGATGATTACCCCTCAGTCGACACAATTATGTTGGAACCGGATATACACAGGCTGATCCCGGAACGCGACACCCGTTGGCAACTATGGCGGATTTTAACACCTTGTGTATGGTCGATATCCAGGCGGATATAAGTAATACCACCAGTAGTTTATAAGTCTGAATACAGCTCCGAGGCATTGACTATTTAATAGACAAACTATTTCTTAAAAATAACTCCTAGACTACCCAAATTTATTACCTGCTCACACTCGCCCTTCCTCTTCCTCCGCGGCCGCTCCAGGTTGTTCACAAACGTCTCCGGCTCGCAGTGTTCCACCTCATGCTCGCTCTTGATCTCCATGTCCTCCGGTGAGGGTTCCCGCTTCACCTCATGTTCAGGGTATGTCACGTTAATGATGTGCTGGATTTGGAGATGGGATTTTAAAGGCTGCGGAGGGCTCTGGAATGAATAGTTTAATTTAAGTTTTCTCTACTAACTCAAATAGAATAAACTTGGATTGATATATAGGATCGCGAACAAACGGCACGCTTGACAGTGGTAACGTGTGACGAAGAAATTTGAGGACGAGAGTAATGTGTTCAAAATTGTATATCCTTCTTTGGGCTTCACTTTGCCTTACGTCAGGTGCAGTGAAGCCACTTTGTTGAGCCCCGATAAAAAATAAATAATAATTGGGTCATTAACTAGGGTTTTTTTGCAGTTACATTGTTGTGAAGTCTGCCTGCAATAGAACAGTGTGGTGGATTAAGGCCTAATCCCTCTCAGTAGCCCAGACTAATACCCAGCAGTGCAATAGTATATAACACAAGGTAAGTGTTCAACAAGGAACCAAACTCTTCAGCTTAATACTATAGTATAGATAATGTTCATAGATACAACTCACCAGCTGCTCGGAGCACTTGACGAGGCAGTTGTATGAGCGCTTCACTTGCCACTTGAACTGGTGGAAGCGGCGCAGCAGGCTCTTACACTCCCAGCACACGCGCACACATATCTGCGACACGTCGTACACCTGCTGATGCAGAGTTATTCGATGAAGTTGTGTTACTTCATCTTACTATTATAAATGGGAATAGGTAAGTACCTATAGGTATAAGTAGGTATACCTTCGTATTTTTTTTATTTCACTCCACTGTACCAAATGTGTATGTTCGTTGTTAAAAAAAAGTATCTTCGTTAAAAAGTTTTCGAAACCCAAACATAATTTAGCAATTAAAAAAACACTATTAACTTTCTTAATATGGAGTAGAGGTTTATTCTAACGATAATGCGAATAATAAACTATAATTTGAAGATAACTCACCGGTATTTCGTTCAAAATTTGCGTGTACAAGTTGTAAAATCCAGTCTCGCCAATAAAGTACAGTTTCCTTCCGTCACAAAGGCAAACCGAACACATTGCCTCCATAATAAACGATTTAAAACCCGCAAAAACTATTGCATATAGTTTTCGTTAGGTTACAAAGTGAATTTAATTTAATTTTTATTGATTTTTTGTAATATTTTCACTGATGCAAGTAGCGTCCTTTGTCAAATTCGTTTGACAATCGTTTGTTGATACTTGCAAAAAAAATGGTGGCATGCGTTTTGTTATTGCAAATGCCTTATAATAAAATCTTTTTGTAGCAAAAGCAGTTTTTTTATATTCTATCTAAGAATATAAAAAAAAACTGAAGAAGAGTTCTAAGAACTAAGAAATAATTCCTCGCAGCTCTTCTAGCGCAAAGAGATATACAATATATATGGAAATTCTAGCATAAAAGTCTAGATGAAATAGAGTTGGCGGCAACTTTTAAATGTCCACACGCTATGAATTATGATTTTGACACTACTTTCTTTTGAGAAAGGAAAAAATAAATCAAAAGAAAGGTAGTTTATCTACAATCTACATGTATGTATGTGTGTCATAGAATTATATCAGTTCATTACTTTCAGATTAAACCCTGAAGCGAAAAAAATAAAAATTTTTTTTTCGCATTAGACAATTTACGAAATCATCCAATACAGAGCAACACTAGATAATAAAAAATACTGGAATTCGAACCAAAAAAATTATAGATTCTATAACATGCTACCACCAACAATGTGAAGTCATGAAAAATTAAAGGCATTACAAAGAGTTGAATTTTTAATTCATATTATTCTTTATAATACATTAATATTTAAATCATAAATATATTATCCAGATGTAGCTTCTTCTCCATTTTTACTTTTAGATTTCTTTTTCTTCTTCTTCTTCTTATTTGGATCTCTCTGTCTATTCATATCATTGTATTTCATCAACTTTTTGTACATTTTTAATAATTGTTTCGCGTCTTTTCTAATTTCCCTCGTCACTTTTTCTTCTCCACTCTTCTCCGAATCTTCTGCCTCTTTCACTGGATCTACGAACTTCGTAGATCCTTGTAAAGTATTGTAATGTTCTATAGATCCTTCTTCCAACTTCTCCGCAACTATAGCCTTATCATTATCATCTCTCTCTTTCACCTTCGACTCTTGTAACTTCTTTTTTAACTCTTTTATTCTTTTTTCTTATAGCATTTAGTATGTTGGAGGTAGAGAGCACTCTTTTTACCTTCCTACTGTCCAAATACCTATCCTTCCATGATACATTTTCTATTTCTTCATTTTTCTCTTTTTCCTTTAACATTCTCTCGTGGTCTCTTATCTGCTCGTCCGTTACCACTTCCTCTCTCTCAATCTCGTCTATTTTGGCCGAGAGAGCTTCAATCTCTTCAGCGGTTGGCTCTTTTGAGAGCACCGTGCCTTCCACTTCGTAGCACGAGGAATCATCGGATAGTTCTAATATCACACACGCATCGTCTGTGACACGATTGTCTCCGTCACTGTCAATTACAGCCGCCGGTGTTTCTGTATCTTTTATTTCATTAACTACTTCCTTACTCGTATAAAAGTTTTGATCTACGCCATCACGAAAATCCTTCTTTTTGCTTTTCTTTTCTTTTTTAGCTTTCTTTTCTTTCTTTTTCTTCTTCTTTTTGCCAGTCTCTTCATCCGATATGCAGACTACTTCAGGCGGCGGTTCAAATGCTTCTACTTCAGAACTGTCGCGGTCAGAGAGTTCCCCTTCCGACATTTCTCTTTCCACTGGTGTTTTAGTTGATACTGTTGATATGTCTTCTTGTGTAGACGAGCGTTGTACACTGTCTTTAACTTTATCGTTCTGCGAGTCTTCTATTAATGGAATAACTTCGACATGTGATATTTCAATTTCTGTAACTTTCTCGTTTGGTTTATCTTTATTTGCTTCTTCGACGTTTTCACCAGCAAAGGAGTCTTCGGTAGCCCTTTCAACAGATTCTTTCTCACTTTCAGCAACTGCTTCTACAGCATCTTGTATGTTTTCTTCACTTATGGTTACTGCATTACTATCATCTTTTTCATTAACCGTGACTGTTTGTTTGTTTTGTTCTGTAATTATTACAGCTTTACCGCCATCTTTTTCCGCAGTATCTTTACTAGTCACAGTTTCAGGCCTATCCCTTTTATCTTTATCACTCGACTTATCTTTCTTACCATCCTCTTCTTCGCTATTATCAGAACTGCTATCAGAATCCTTCGTACTCGCAGCTTCGAAGTTCTTCTGTTCTAAACCTAACACATCCATCTTCTCCGAATCTGACAGTTGTAAAGTGATCTCATCGTGGTCGCTTCCTTCTTTATCCACCTTCTTTTTCTTATCTTTCTTCTTTTTCTTTCTTTTTTCTTCTGTAGCTTTCTGTTCTTTTTCATCACTAACCGGAGCTGTGGGGGTAGGAGCAGGAGTAACTTTCGTTCTGTTTAACTTGATCTTTCTAGAAGGTTTCGCTTGAGGTACAGTTATTATTAAGTCGTTTATTCTTTTTGTGACCGTTTTGCCGTCTGTGGACGATTGCTGGATCACTTGTCTCGGTTGCTGAGAATCTGTGAATTAGATATAGTTGTTAATATTGCTAATGGTAAGATATATTTATATCCGCGCGGATAGCGACCGTACACAAGGTGTTAAAACCCGCCACAGTGGCCCACGTATGTCGCGTTCGTGGTTGTGTGTATATCCGGCTCCAACAGGCATAATTGTGTCGACTAAGGGGTAATCATCTCTCGTCAGTCGACATTCTATTGGAACCAACTCTACCATCAGGTGCACTGGGGTCACCTCGCCGTGGCTTCCTCTACTACTGAGAGGGATTAGTTGGCCAAACCACGGTCTTGTGCAGATTAGCAGACTTCACATACCCACAAAATTATTAGAAAATTTCTCAGGTATGCAGGTTTCCTCACGAAGTTTTCCTCCACCATTAAAGCAAGCGATAATTCACAGAGCATATCCACAATGTAAATAATTTAAAAGAACTCAGAGGTGTGCCCCTATGATTTGAACCTGCCGACATTCGTCTCGGCAGTCCATTGCACTCCTAACTAGGCCATCGCCGCTTGGATGCTACATGGTCTATCTATGTGCCTATATCTGACAAACATTCAAACATTTTCACAAACATTAGTCAGACCAATATTACCTGTCTGTTTCTCTAACTCTTTCACGTCAGGCTTCTCGTCCTCGCTGCTGATCTCCACCACGTCAGGCTGTTCCTCCTTGATCTCCACTTCGTTGTCGGAGGAGTGGCTCTCACGGTGAGTGCCGGTCGGCGCTGTCGCCTCCACTGGATGAGAAAGATTGGGATGTGAGATATGGCTATGAGGAAGACAATGGTGGTAAAGTTTTTGTCTATATTTTTTTCTGTCCGTCATTCTGAAAGCTACTGTTTTGCAGCCTTTATGCCAAAAATTGTGGTACAATAACTACTTGCTTTTTTAAATCATACAAAATATGTTAACGCGAATGTTAGACATTGAAATAAAACTTCAAGACACTGTGAGCCCATTCTGCGTAGTTCGGACTGTGAACAGCTAAACAAAAATGTTAATTGTATAATTGTAAAATGTAGGTAGATATTGTAACTTTGACTTTGCGTATGATCTACACCTCAGTCCTTACCCCCCACCCCACCCCACCTCATGACCACGAAGACTGAAGTCTTCGAAACATCGACAGAAAATTATTATATAAATAGCCGCAATAAAATCCGTAAATAGTTTTAAGTCAATGTCTTAACTTTTTTAGTTACCTGAAGAGTATTTTTTTTGTGCCTCAGCAGAATAGCTTCATTGCACCTGATGTTAAGGGAAGTGAAGCTCACAGAAAGTGCCTACCGACCGAAGATACAAACATCCCCGGACAGTGAATACAGTCAATAATAATAATAATAATAAATTTTTATAATAATAAATTTATTTGTATTAAAAACAGACAAATGTTACAAAATTCAATTGGTGTACAAATGTTACAGAGTAGTTAATTGCATTACATTTATCACAATAAGAAAATGATCTGCTGATACCTATGCTAGGAGAACCTGTGTTACAGGTATCAGTGAAACCTCCAGCAAAAAAAAAAATACAAAACATAATGATATAACCATGCTAACTGTAACATATAATACAAAAATCGAGAAAATATTAAACTTAAATTATACTAAATTGGACGTATGTATGTATGTATGCTGTTGTGGGTGTATAAGGGTATGAATCTAAATATAATTTTTGTTTGTATGGATGTGAAATTGTGAGTAAGAGTGTGTGTGTATGTGAGTGTGTGTGTATGTGTGAGCGCATTCAATCCTTTCCATTAACTATCCGACATTAGTACTACCTAGAAGAGCCTCAGTTTGGCAGTAAGACAGGGATAAAAGCCATTTATTAATAGTCAATTTACAAGTTCTTTTAGTCATATGAAAAATTTTTAGAATGGAATTTACTTTATTATATATTCTGGCTCCTAAAATTAAATAATGCCTGTCAGTAAATTTGGTTCGGGTTCCTACCACAGTGAATATGTTAAATTTACGCCTACCCTCTGGTTCTTCGTGTGGTCTTCCTGTATGTTTGCGGAGAATAGTTTGCTGTACAAAGAGTTGTCGCACAGAGAGAACTTGACATTCTGCGTAAAGTTTGGCGGAAGGATATCTAAAGGGTTTATTAGTCATAACCTTTAGGACAGCTTTTGAGCGATTTCTAATTGCATCAGAGGGGACTTCGCAGATCCACCCCAGACAGGAATGCAGTAACCAAGTAAAGATTGGCACAGTGCAAAGTAAATCATTTTGATTGTGTAAGAATCTGCAGAGTGACGAAGTTTTTTAAATAAAAATATGAGCCTTCTAACCTTTGCGGTGAGTGTAAATATATGTTCATGCCAGCGTAAACACTGATCAAGTTGTAGGCCCAGATATTTGACACAGGATACTCTTACTAAGTCTGGACAGCTGCAATTGCTGGTACAACATAGATCACAGGAATGAGCTGTTATATTAAAACTAGTAGGTGGGAGAAAGTTCGACTTAATAGAGAAAGGGATGAATTGAACTTTTGCAACATTTAAAGTAAGATCATTTTTAGATAACCAATCCAATATTGATTGGAGAGCAGATTCGGCAAGTTCCTTTGCATGGGACCAGGTCTCTCCATCTATGATAAGTGCGGTGTCATCAGCATAAGTATATATTTTGCAATTAGGAAGTTGGATATCACAAAGATCATTGATAAAGATGAGGAATAGTGTAGGCCCTAAAACACTCCCCCTGGGGGACACCGCAGGTAATACTCTCCTCACAACTCAAGTAATTATCAATTTTCACTATTTGTGATCTGTTTTTTAGATAATCAGAGAAGATTTTTAATGGCGGTCCTCTAATTCCTATATTGTCCATTTTATGTATAAGTTTGGTAACAGAGACAGTGTCAAACGCCTTGGCAAGATCTAGGAAGAGTCCTAGACACTTACGCTTTCTGTCAAGAGTTAAGTCAATGGAGAATCGATGAAACCTGGAACAATTCTGCACATGATCATGCACTTACCAGCGCTCTGTTCCTGTTGCAGCTGCGCTCTGATAGCCCTCGCACGCGCCTGCAGCTCCAGCAGCTCCAGCACCGTGAGACCGGCACGGGAAGCTTTGGACTTCTCCGCGTCTTCCTCTCTTGGCTCTTTGGACTTCTTCTTCGATTTGGACCGCCGACGGCGGTGCTTGTGCTGAGGGTTTGGTGGTGGTTATTAGATTTTTATGTACCGACTGCATGTGAAGGTAAGTTTTTGTGTATATCCAGTTCCACCAGGCTGGTATAATTATGTTGACTGAGGGACTATCTATCATCTTTTGTCAGTCGAGATTCTATTGGACCCCTCTCCACTTACCATCAGGTGCAGTGGGGAAAGGAAAGAAAAAAAATAAAGCTATTAAAATAATAACGCCTTTTACGTCAGAAAAACTGAATATCGCCTTCCCTACTTAACCCAGGATCCAAAGCTGAGAACTCAGACCATGAGCTCCATTACTACTACAATACACAACACCACTGAAGTAACCGATTGTTGTTATGTACCTACATGTTCATAGCCCATACAATTGCTTTGGCCTAGCATTCTGTCATCTATATTAGGCCCTTGCCATGCTAACGAATGTGGGGCACGTAAAAGAAAAAAACCGCATATCTCGACACATCATAATAGATAAACTACAAACCATTAACAAGTGCATTACCTTTTTCCTCGTACTGCTTTGGCTGAGTATCTCCTCGTCTGATGAGATGCTGTCCAGCGAGATGGTTTCCAGCGGCGGAGAGGGCGAGCGGCTTGAAGACTCCGTGTCGGAGGGCGGCGCCGCGCCGTCGAGCACCGCGCAAAGACGCTTCGAGCTTATACCTAGCAGCTGGGAGGTTGAGACTCTTGGTTAATTATTGTATCTGATGATAAAAATACTTAACAGATTTTGTTGTTTTGTTTCAATTTTATTCCCAATGATTTGAATACACATGGTCATACATGCCTTTCATAGTCACAGTACGGAGTCAAAAGTAGAATACATATAATTGCAATTATAACCATGGATAATTCTTTATGAGTATTCACAGTAAAAAAAAAATAAGTTTTGTACAATTAAACAATGTAGTTAGATATTGTAATTTTGACTTTTGGCAGAATCTAAACCTCCAACCACATTGCAACCAAGGCTGCAAAGTCTTGACTCTTAATGGAGAATCACCTAAACACTATACCCCAAACAAGACCACTAATTATGGCTAAGAAAGCAGATAGTGGCAGAAAGAAAGAATAATCATGATAATATTATTGTGGTAGGGACAAAGCTACTGGCACATTGGTATCAATGAAATGAGGCCGTCGAGTATCAGAGGCTCTGATATGAGTGAGCCAAAGTAACTTGTATATGTCAAGTCTTATTACGTCCAATAGTTACACTGGCTACAATGTCATTCCCGAACACAACAGTGACTACACACTGATGCTTGGCGGCAGAAATGCTGTGAACGATTGAATGAAACACTTTATTGTATACACTAAATACAGAAAAATGAATACAATTATTATATCATATAAAAAAGTGCACAAATAGGCAGTCTTATTGCTAAAAAGCGATCCCTTCCAGACCGCCTGATATATAAAAAGACTTATATTTATGCTGTGTGATGTAAAGACACAAAATGTCTAATAATTGAATATGTTTTTTACCCACATGTCTGTCTAACTGGCTGCTCTGGCTAGATGTTAGTGTGATGACCTGGAAACCCTAGTCTAGGGTCAGCCATGAGACTGTATTGTCCTCTATTTATAAGTAAAATTACTATAACCTTGATTTAGTTGCAGCGTATATCATCATCATCAGCCACATAAAGTCAGCTGAACATACGCCTCACCTAAGGATTTCCATACTGACCTGTCAAAAGTGGCCTGCATCCAACATGTTCCAGTGACCCTTTTTCCTACCTTTTTTAATCTTTGCAGCGTAAAAATAAAAGGCTGTGGATAGGAGGTCCTAGATCCACTATGGAGGCTAGTGAACACTTGTGTGGGTTTTGTAGGAGTTGACAGATAATATGAAAGGAATTACGCTAAATACCCGTACCTCCTCAGTGCAGAGCTCTTGCAGATCGTCAATACTGATGTGCCGTACACACTCCGGCGCCATGGCCTTCAAATCCTTATACTTTAGAACCGAAAACACTTGATGCATCAGCTCTACTCTGTCGTGGATGTAGTACGCCAAGTCATGCTCTTTCTCCTGGCTGGCTGACGTAGATGCCACAGGCTTTTCAGTTTTTATCTTATGTTTCTTCATTCGACTCATTTTTCATTTGATTTTGTAAACATTTACTCAGATTTTGGAAAAGGCTTGGACGATAATGCGATTAAGTTTAAAAGTTATGAAAATGTGAAGGTTTGGTTTGATAGAGTGGCCTATGCAATTTATTCGCATAAAACTGTCATTATGACAGGTGACATGGTGGAATGCGTTTAATTATTGCTTAAGGAAAATAATCAAACACTGCATTGAATCTGTTCTATATTTGAGGAATAAAATTAATTCTCCTTTTTATTTACATTGAAAACTTCTTTCTTTTTTTGTATTATGATAGAAAACTTAAATGTTTTGTTTTCAGTGACATTTTATAAGTAATTCTAAAATAAATTGTCTTTTTGTTATGCGCACAAAATAATAAAAAAAAACAGTGATTTCCAGTGGGCAAAATGCCACTGGAGGAAATTCTGAGCGTATGCCTAGATAGAGCACTGCAGACTGCGTTCAAATCCTTCCTGTTGCATTTTTGTCCAAGGTTATCACATTTGATACCGTATTTAGAGAATCTTAATCAAAACTATTCTATTAATTTATCAATCTTAAAACCGTACACATGTTTCATAAAATGAACGCATCGTATCCCCTCGCTTGTCCATATAAAAAAATGGACGTGAAAAAACTGTACGAAAGTGGAGATTATCTAATTGTTAACAAACCGTACGATATGTATATTAATTCAGATGACGAAAATGAAAAGGTAAGGCTTCATTCCATTGCTATTTAGTTTCTCTCGTTTAATTAACATCATGTAAACTTAGGTTAGAGTTGGTAAACAAACAACAATTATTTTGTTGTATCGGTGTATTGAACTGTCAAAATCCAATTAGTGGCTGTCAATATTATGTAGTTCCTTTACACGCAATGCATACGCATATTTAGCCTTATTGCTATTTTTTATATACTCAAACAAGGAACAGAAAAATACAATGAATTACCTTTTACTCCTCCAAAATCATATTATTTTGTCTTCTGAAACTACGACAGATGTTCATTCATCATCATCATCATCTCAGCTACAGGAAGTCCACTGCTGAACATAGGCCTCCCCCAAGGATCACCACGTCGACCTGTTGGAAGCGATTATCCAATAGTAATTATGACTCTATCATTGGTACTAATACTATTTATAACATCCTTGGATTTTAAATCGTGAAATTCTCAGTTCATCCCAATGACGTTTTACAAATAGACGCGTCATACACTAACAAAATTGTACATAAAAACAGCGCAGTATTTACTATAGTCACAGCTCAAGCGGCTCGCATTGATACGCGCCGAGTGAGCCCGAGTATGTCCGAACGGACCCGAGCGTCGACCGCCCCGTCGCCATGTCGGTTGAATAAAATGCATTTATTAGTTAAAAAATAAGTTAAATAGTGTATACTTATTACTAACGTATGAAATGAAACGTTTTTTTCATTCACTGTTGGAGTATAATTTGTACATCGTCTAAAAATACAGGAAGGCATTTTATTTATAAAAATACAAAAGTTAGTAAGCCGACTTGCGGCGACAATAGTTGGAGGTTGACTAAGTGAATGTCGGGCAATTACCTTACTTTCGTCTTGTCAGTACTGAGCTCGGACAACGTATCTATGTAATAAAAACATCTTAGGTTCATCCCTCTTTAGTTTTTTATTATGTTTTACTTACGGCTCCTTCCGCGTAAAAAAGTTTTTTCGGAATAAATATTTTCCTGAGACAAACAGTAGCCCACAGCACTCAGGAGTAATGTAGCTTTCTATTAATAAAAACAAGTTAAAATTGGTTTAGTAGTTCCTGAGATTAGCGCTTTCAAAAAAACTCTTCAGCTGTATATAATATTGTAGATTAGAGTAGATTTTTATAGGAGAGCCAGTAGTTCTTACAATATGTTGTACATAACATGAGTTCCAAAAAAAACTAAAATCTGATAAGGCGGTCACAACATCATTTACAGATCATTAGCTATTCTTCATAATGACTATTAGTATAGATATAACAATTCTAAATACTTTCATGGGCTACAATGTTCTTATCGAAAAATTAATGCTTGCATACTCTTGTCACATCCTGTGGTACCTATAAAGCACTTGGGCTTACTACAATCCTATTGGTTAAACACTCGAAAGATTTAACAACGAAAAATTCATGATGGCCAACATTTTTATGCAGTAATTCATGAAATTCGCAAAGTGTCTTGTTTTTTTAGGAATTATGTTGTTTTCCATCAAGTGAACTGCTCGATTCAACTACATTTATTTGCATAAAACAAAACATTTTTATTCCTTTCAAGGGTTGCGAGCACCTAAAGCTTAACCAAAAGTCTGGTGTGTTTGTTTAAGTTGACTCTTGTCAGGCTAACACACGTAAGGTCTTGTTTAAGGAGTAAACTCTTATTCCAGAACACAGTAACATACCACATCGCCTCGCCAGATTCACATCTGTCCACCTCTTTCCAACCTCTGCACTTTGTCCAACGCCTGGACTACGCTACAAGCGGCGTGTTATGCATAGCAAAGAACAAATCTGCGGCTGGAAGGGCGGGAAAGTTGTTTGAAAAACGATTAACTAAGAAATACTATTTGGCGGTTGTGCGCGGCCATGTTGAGCTGGATTTGGCTGATATTGAGTATGATGTGGGTAAGTGTGGCTTGGTAAGGCATGAAATAAGAAATAAAGAGATATATGCCCCTGCATATATCTCTTTATATATGGGGTGACTTTGCCGTAGTCCTCTACGGCAAAGTCACCCCGCTGCACCTGATGGTAAATCGAGTGGGGTCCAGTAGAATGTCGACTGACGAGAGTTTATGACCTTTCGGCAGTCGATACAATTATGCCGGCCTGTTAGAACCGGATAAACTTAGGCTTGATGGAATATGAGAGAAATAACTCTGGATTTAAATAATATGAGTAGATGTATTGAGAACAGCAAGTGACAAAACAACGACCAAAGAGAAGTATATATTTTTTTTAAGCGGCATAATGCCAGTACTAATATAGCTCACATGGGTTGTTATTGTTTGGTTTATACTCTTTGTTACTATACAGTTTCAACAAGGCTCATACCGGAACGCAACACTTATTTTGGCCACTAAACACAATTTGCTCGTGGAAGTCAACTTCTTATATAAGGAAATTCAACCTCCCAATACCTCAATTTATCCTAGTTTTAACTCTAATCACCGTATCTCAGGAATGGACCCGTCCACAGCGGACTCTAGTCACCGCATGGTCGCAGTGACTCCGTCATCCGACGCATGCGTGTTACCGCGGGCAGCCCACACGCGGCTGCTACTGCTGGAGACGGGATATTACGGGTCTGATGCTGTTAGTGTGGTGCTACTGAAACCTATCACAGGTACCTAATCTTTATACGGTCAAGAAAAAACCATTTATCACCACCTGAAGTTGAGTGTTAAGAGACCTAGATATAGTGTCGATTGAGAGATTCCTTCACCAAACGATACAACACTACTGACCTTTTCTATAATAACTATACAGGCTGCTTTCAAAACGCGACAAATTTGACTAGATGATAGGTTTATCGCATGGAAAATGTTCGTATGTATCACCGTAATAGCTATTGCAGTTGTCATGAAGTACAAGTAGAAGTAACCATCGTAATTATTGATAGTGATTAATAATGAGGTATTTAAAATGTTATAACATTAATAAATTGCCCTGCAGTCACATAGACCTGCTCTCATACTAATGTAGAGATTTATGTTGGCATGAAGAAGAGAGATTATTGACATCCAGATTTGAATACTTCGTGAAATACACAAGCGTCTCATTACATAACCTGTAGGAGGATAGAAAAATAGTAAAATTAGTATACCAATATTTGGTTTTATGACTAAAACATATTGTTTTTAAATACCTTTAGGTAAGTTAATAAATACACCATCGTAACTATTAACTTCTGCTCACAGCTTCACCCATGTGAAAATCTTAAGTCCCGCTATATATTGTCCCGGGATGAAACGTCTATGTCCTTTCCCGGGTTTAAAACTATCTCAGTGATTCAGTCGTGAGGCCATAACAGACAGATACACAGAGTTACCTTCGTATTTATACTTAATATACGATTATTGGACTGCTTGAGATGGATTATCAGTATTAATATTTTACATTTTAAGGTAATAAGTGTATTTTTTTGTTAAACAAAGCTCTGGCCCGTGTGACATGGGTAGTCGCGAGCGCTACCTCAATTCGACATTCAATCTCTGTATATAAAAATGAATCCCTGTTTCCCTTGGTCACGCCATCACGCGTCAACGGCTGGACCGGTTTCACAATTTTTTGTTGTTGTTGTGTTTGTTACTGTCAGGGGAAGGTTCTTATGAAAGAAAAAACTAAAAAAATAGCGCGGAAAATTAGAAAATTCAAGAAAACTTAACGAAAATATTAATTTTACATAACCGTCAGTCGTTTGAAATAACTGCAGCGATTGACAGAATGCGCGCTGCAAATTCATAGTTGAGACGGGACAACGGCTGTCGGGTCAGCTAGTTGTTTTATAATAATGTGTATGTGCAGGGCGTCGTCACCAACTGCGCGTGCACTGCTCGGCGCTGGGACACACAATCCTCGGCGACTACACCTACAGCGGCGCCGCGGACGTCGCGCCGTACCGGATGTTCCTGCACGCTACTAGGTTTGTATGTAGGTACAAGATATATGCAGGGTCACAACTTTTTAGGTGTCTATTTTTGCGGTGACTTTTTATATCCAGATTTTATTGGCAAGTGTATTATGTTAGTGATGAAGTTCATCCAAAGCCGGTTCCCTTGTGACTAGCGCCGCGAGCGCCATGCCCTTTCCTCCCTCTTTCCCTAAGGCCAGTACTCTGTAGTCTCTATAGCGGGTTACAAGTCCCTCGTATAGAATGTTCCTTAGTTTTGTGTATTTCTGCCACCAGAATATAGTAGAATAGGTATTTACTATCTATCATGTTCCAGTTCTGTGGTCTAATTATTCAGTATGGCCATTGTATTGTTTATTGATATATCAGCTTCGCGAGCGGAATAGAGTACCAACAACCATAACAGTACTTTGTAATCCAATTCTGTCAATATTATATTCTTGTGTTCCTGATTCCTCACGATGTTTTCCTTCACCGTTAAAGCAAGCGATAATTCACCAAGAATACACAGATATTTTTTTAGAAAAGCCAGAAGGGTATGCTTTTGGGATTTGAACCTGCGGATATTCATCTCGACTGTCCGTTCCGTTGC
The DNA here is from genome assembly GCF_014839805.1 of Manduca sexta. Lineage (NCBI taxonomy): Eukaryota > Metazoa > Arthropoda > Insecta > Lepidoptera > Sphingidae > Manduca > Manduca sexta. The sequence goes on along the minus strand of NC_051115.1, from coordinate 4,251,891 downwards.
CAACTAGGCTGTCGCCGCTTCTACTGCTCCTGTTTGATTAGTTGCATACAATTATTTTCAGACTAGTCCTACCCCTCCAACAAGAGAGCCTTGACATAAAAACTCCAGAGCCCTTCTTCTCCGACCAGAAGTTCGCGTCTCAGTGGAAGTCCGAGCAGGTGGTGTGCAAGTACAAGAGCGAGGCGGAGTTCACGGCAGCGTGTGACGTCATCGACAGGTCTTACGTCATCGGCGTTCGGTACAAGCTGTTCAGTTGTCGGGAGTAAATTATTTGCGTGGATAATTGTTTTTTACTTATTCTATATGACTATGCGCGAATCCAGATTTCACACACACATCACGCATTTAAGGGGTATGTAGAGGCGCAACCATGGCATTCAGTTTTCGCCAAGTGTGTTCCGTCTCATGATGTGATAGGGTCTGCGATCCTATCGCATATCGAGTATAAACTCGAAACTCCGGGCTGATACTGAGTAGAAAATCCCTAATATCACTTTGCCCGACCCGAGGTTCGTACCCAGGACCACAGAACGCTGCCGTGCCGCGCATGAAGTAATACTACGCCACCGAGGCAGTTTTCAACTCAGCGGGAAAGGCTGTTATTATACTTCATACTATTGGCGACATAAATTGGAGAATAATTCGTGCACGAATATGATTATAACTTAAAGTCACGAATACATTCGACTCAGCTCTACACAGTCGTATTCATATCTTTTCATCTGTTCTCAGCAAGTACCTAAACCAGGGATTATATTTTGATACAGATAGCGAGGGAGGGGTGGAATGTTCAAATCGGAAATTTCTAATAATTCAACACATTACACATATATTTACAAAAGCATCTACATAATATACTGAATCCAGCAGAAGTAGCTGCCCTGCTCCACCCTGGGTACACCCATACTTAAGACTATAATGTATTTGCCTTTCCATATATATTATAATTCTCTTTGTATTTGCCTAAATTGTCATGATGCCTCACTGACACATAGAGACTTATGGAACTTATAATTCCTCTAAGTTATGGAAGGACGATTTAGTAATGATAGGGTTACAGCTGCACCGAAACTTGTATAAAAGAGAAAATTTAAGGCTTACGTGTAAATATATTTCACTTGACGAGACAAAAGTAACTGAAGCTTAATTATTAACAAAATATAGCAATATAAATCAAAACATTGCGAAATCATACACATTCTCTATTTTTTAGCATTTTTGGATTCAGGCATAATAATAAGTATGCCGTAGTCTTTTCTGTAGATAAAAAACGAGTTTTAGTGACATATAATCAATAATAAACATTCAAAGCAATAACAAAACGCATTTGACAATTCCTGTACAAAACAATACAAAAAAAATAAAAAGCTAGTCGCCGTCAAACAAAATACAAGAAGGAAATTCGCAATGGACCTAAATTATGTGGACCCCCTTGAAGGTAGTAGTTATTCTATGAACGATACAGATGTTAAAACAGAAGAAGACGACGAGGAACAATACAATACCATGTAAGTTTAAAATACCGTGTTGTTTAAGTTCGTAAATCTAAGTTTTTGTAATGAAAAAGTTCTTATTTCATTTCTGAGACCTAATATAAAAGTATGCTTCAAAATAAATTGTATACAATAAGTAAATACTTTCTATACAGTTTCATATAGGAATGCGTTAATAAATGAAACTACATTTATTTTGAAAAGAACATTTTATAATAAGTTATTCGACTTGACGATGTAAAATAAAAAAGTGTATCTTTTGAATAAAATTAAATACCTTTTAGTATTTATTTTTATATTAAAAAAAAGTAATTTTCATGTTTCGCGCTGTAATGCACGCGCAAAGACGCCATGTTCGCACAAAACTAAAATTATTCGTGGTAGGTCTCATATGTGAGAATCTGCCTCGGTAAATATCACCGCAATGTCTATTTCTGCCGCCAAGCAGTGTGTAGTAACTATCGTGTTCTGGTTTGAAGGACATTGTGGCCAGTGTAACTAGTGGACATAATAGTATTTAACATCTCATGTCCTAGGATGGCAAGCGCAGTAGAATACCAAACAATACTTTGTAATTCAAGGTGTTGATGTTTCTACTGTTTATGGATCGTATCGCTTACCATCAGGCGAATAGAACGCTCATCTCGTCATTCAAAGCTATGAGAAAAAAAATCACTAGTGTTGAAGCAGTCAGACTTACATAATGTATTAAAAACAATAGGTCTACATTTTTTATTAATTGATTTATTTAACATGAAAATATTACAACTAATAATTTATTAGCAATAGCAACAATTCAGGTATTAAAAAACCAATAACAAGTTCTCACAGAATTACTCAAATTCCAGGGACCTTCTCCAGCTAGCACGATGTGTGCAAACAGTCCAAGAACCAATCGAATTCAACTCGACCGATGCAATGCTGGACCCCAAAACCAACCAGATGGTCTGCCTCCACTGCCTAGACGAGTTTGACTCGAACCTCCTCTCCGATCACATGATAAACGCACACAACTACAGACGGATAGCGTTCAAATGTCACATCTGCCAGAATGTGTTCCAAGAGAGACGGTTTCTCTTGGTGCATCGTCAGCAGTGCCGGCCGCCGCAGAAACATCATAAGCGGAAGACGTTCGTGCAGATTATGAAGGAGGTATGTTTGTTTATATTTTGTTGCTTCATAATTACTTAATTTGATATTTTTACTTTTTTTCTATTATCGTGTTCCATGATCTATGTCTCTGGTGTACAAGAAAGTGTACAACAGATAGATAAATAAATGTCTTTTTTGCCCGAATTTTAGACATGGAAAATTGCACTTTGCGGGTTCAATACTTTGCGTAGGGACCGTCGATTTATTAAACTATGTTTCGGATTGTATCGCGGTTTTTGTATTTTTATTTTCTCCTGATGTTTCGAAGACTTTGCAGTCTTCGTGGTCACGGGAAGACCCCTCATAAAAAATAGTTTTAATTTAATATCGTCGCTTCATTCTTTGATATAAAAACTCATATCCTGCTTGCAACTCGCGCGGTAAAAAAGAAATAGTATGGTTCATTTCCGGAAGAAATGGAGAGGCTCAGTCGATCACTGCTCTGTGACAGCGATCATTCTTTAGAAAAACTAAAAAAATAATAATTTGGGTATAGGGTAGGGTGGTTGTCTATATCTTCTTGTGATAATCCAGGTCAATAAAAGTTAGATTTTTCTACTCATATAACATAGTGAGAAGAAGATAAAGAGTGGAAGTGGAGTGGAATGAGGAAAATTGTGTGCCATAGCTACACCTCTGCCCAAATCTATATACAGGGTCATTTCGACATTGCGTTACTAAATGAAACCACAGGTTCGTGGTGACCTCTGCTAACACCGTGCAAAAAATTATTCATAAGTAACGAATACTTTCGTCAATAATCCCGATTTTAGATTTATGGTTTTACGATCACGCTGTCTCTTAGCGCGCTTAAGGCGATACCTCAAGGTCCATTTTCATACATTTTGTTTCGGCTTTAATCTGGGTAACTAAACAAGTATTGGCAAGTAAAGAATTTAAATTCACGTCTAGTTAGTGATTAGTTCTCGCAGTTGAAGAAAAACGTAAAATAATTAATATTTCAACTGCGAGAACTAATCACTAACTAGACGTGAATTTAAATTCTTTACTTGCCAATACTTGTTTAGTTACCCAGATTAAAGCCGAAACAAAATGTATGAAAATGGACCTTGAGGTATCGCCTTAACTGAAGTGAATGAACTACGTCACAGCTGATGATATTATTACCGAACCTATAGGGTTCAGGAGGTCAGCTCACAAATGAACTCCCAATACGTTCACTGACTTGGTTGCAGCAGTTCATTGAGTCAATAATTAATTACTACAAAAATATTTCGTTAATTATAAACGTTATTTTCGTTAATAAAATAGTTTTCTTACCAAAAAAGTTACCTACATAATTACTAAAGTTACAAGATTTAAATCTATTGGTATCGTATTTTTTTTAGATTCTACATAATATTCCGACATTTATTTTAATTCCAACATTAATATTTCGGTTTGTCATAATACCTAAAAGAAGACTACGTACACATTACCGAACGTCATATTATGCTTTCTGTACCATTTCTTTGCTAGATAGGTACATATGGCAATGCGTCCGAGTCTTTGACCGAGTCTGAAGCGTCTGAAGCGATTATTCAATACAATAGTCGTACTCTTTCTCGCCTAAACTCGCAGTGTTGTCAGTATAAACTTTTTTACCAAAAATCTTGCTAAAACGACACAGCATTTCAAAAATTCTTATATTAGATTTTTTTTTATTACATGATGTTCTAACAGATTTAACATACAATTGTATTACAAAATAAAATAAGTAATGATTTATGATGAAATGATTAATGAAAAGTGTACCTAATTAAAATAATACACAGTAATATTTTAGTATTTTTGAAACATTATTTTAAGTAATAAAGTATAATAGAGATTTTGGATTCAATGATTCATTTTCAATAGACATACAGGGTATAAAATAAACAAGATATTGCACAATAAGGTAATAATAAAAAGTTTGGTAACACTGCGAGGGCACGTGTTAGTTGTAAAACTCTGGCTCGTCAAATATCGTGTACCTCCAGACTAGTGTTGCCAGGATCAATTTGTTTAAAATCAAGAAGGTAAAACAAATCGAGATTTAGTGTTGTAGATCGGGACATAAAAAAAGCAAGTATTGTTTTTAAATTTAAGTTTTATGTATTGCGTTTTACAAAAAAATATCACTGCAAGTCATGCTAAAGTTGCGTTTTAATTTGGATTTCTCTTTTAACATCAAAGAACAGATCGCCGGGGAGTCGCATCTCTAAGCAAGAGAATAAAACAAAACTGTACCTTCAGCGCTAGTGAGATGATACGTGCTATTTTGATTGCATTGTCGCACTCAACACAGTGATGAATGCGTAGTTTATTATTTCATAATACTTAATGGTTTTAACAATTTTATTGGTGCAAAACGGGTCACGTCCCAGAACTCTGAAAATCGGGACGTCCCGCGCAAATCAGGACATCAGGCAACACTACTCCTGACCTTGCCGCTACTTTGTGGAATTCACTAAACTCGTGTGTCGCGTCTTGGTCGGTCAGGCACAAAGAAATTTAAAGTGGTCCCCTAAATGCGACCTTAACTCGTATAAAATAGAGTCTATTTTTAGAAATATTTTTTGTCATTTTGAATATTTTACGATCGCGAAGTTGCATCATTGACGCGTACGCGAAACTGAACTTATCACTATCTATTGATTATGTTTCTATCGGAGGCTGTCATTACGATTTTAATGTGGATTTATGAATTTGCGATAGGTACTGAATGGAAAAATCCAATATCATTTTGTCCGACCCGGGATTCGATCCCGAGACCTTAGCAAAGCATCCGTACTATAATACAACAGCGGCACCGAGGTAGTCACCAATTAACTGTATTAAAAATACTTTGAAGTATGAAACAACTTTTAAAGGAACAAGCAATCTACAAATTATAATTAGGTATTGGTAAACGCATTTACTATTTTGAAAACATGTTAAGACGCCGCGCCGTGACGCATCCCGTCGCTCGACATTTTTACCTCAAATTATTACATTACCTAATTATTATCAAGATTGTAACTTCGTTATTAATTGTTCGTGTGAATTGCCAGACTTGCAGAATGATATTTTATTGTTAGGAGTGTTTAAATCTAACCGTTGAACGTATTTATTATACCTACTTATCTACTAAAATGGATGAACTACCTACATTAGAATGTGTGTGTTTTGATTTAAAAGAATGACACCACTTTAAAATTACGGAAATCATGTGTTATGTGTACCTAACTTATGCAATTGTGGTTGTTTGATTAGTGTCGTTTGCTTATGATGATAGTTTGAGCATAGAAAATATTGTTCTAATGAAATGTGATGATTAGTGCGTGATGTTTATGTTGGCGTTGGATATCCACTTGCAAGGTGGACAGACGACTTGATAGACGTCACGGGAACATATTGGATTCAGGCAGCTTTCGACAGATCCGTCTGGAAATCTTTAGGGGAGGCCTATGTTCAACAGTGGACTTTATGTAGCTGATGATGATAATGATGTTTAGGTATGTGTCTTTTTGTAACGTTGGCGTAGCGTCTTCACTGCTGGTCTAATTGTTGATTGAGTGATGTGGCACGACACAAAACCCTAGGTAGTTAAAGCGCCGACATCAGCTGTTCGGTTGCGGCGCGGCGCGCGCGGTGCGAAGAACTACCCTTGCGCTCCGAGTGTGCATCACTTGTTTGTGTGCGTGAGCATAATATTACAATGACTGTGTGCGATGTTGCCGCTCCGACGAATTCTAGTATAGTAGTAGTGACAAAAGGTGTGTAAAAATAAAATGACTATTTGAATATTTATTTTGTTTGAAAATTTTACTTTTTTGTTTTTGACCTTAGGTTAGAGTAACTTATAGTAAACTGCTTCTTTCAAGATGACTTCCTCGCAGTTAAATTTAAGTCTAGGGTTACAAAATGACCCTGTATATAAAAATGAATTCCTATTTTTCTTGGTCACGCCATCACGCGTGAACGGCTGGACCGACTTCACTATTACTCACAATTTTTTTTTGCTGTGTTTGTTATTGTCAGAAGAAGGTTCTTATGAAAGAAAAAATTCAATAAATTGTGCGGAAAACTAGAAAATTTAAGAAAACTTAACGACAATATTAATTTTACATAACTGTCAATGGTTTGAAATAACTGTCAGCAAACATACATAGTTAAGACAGGAGAACGTCTGTCGGGTCTACTAGTACATAATAAATTCATGATGTGTATTTATTGTTTTCAGGTAGAAAACAGTTTCACTGAAAACGACAACCTGCTAGAATCAGTAGCGTGCCCCATCTGCGTCATGGAGATGCCAAAATACTGTCTCAAAGAGCATTTACTGACCGAGCACAGGAAACCGGAAGTGACGCTCACCTGCGAGGTGTGTAAACGCAATTTCAAGTCGAAGTTGACGCTACGGGAGCATATCAAGTTGGTGCACGAAGCGGTTGAGGATTCGGAGCAGTGTGAGCTGTGCGGACAGAAGTTCAGGTCGCTGAAGTATTTGGCTAACCATAAGAGGAATGTGCATCCTACTGGTGAGTGTTTTTTTTTTTAAATGGAAGAAGGGGAGTGTATCTATATGTCAGGCAGTGATGTAGGGTAAAGTTTTCATAAAAGGAACCTGATACAACATAATATAAGTGCTAACGTTTTTTGTCAATTCTTTTTTAAGGGCACGCTAATTCTCAAAAGTTGTAAGTCCATAATTATTTTGTACCCCCTCCCTTCCTGTACTTTATAATGGCAATTTTTCGATATTTTCGAAATTTCCTTTAAAATTTCCAAACTAAATTAGTCTTTATTCCCCAGGCGATAAGATCCACAAGTGCAACGTGTGCGGGAAGCAGTTCAAGTCCCGCCTGTGCCTCCACCAGCACTGCAAGCACGTGCACCCGCCGCCGAGCGCGTGCGTCACGTGTCCGCACTGCAGCAAGACGTTCAAATCCAAGATCAACCTGCACCAACACCTCAAAGTGTCGCACGGTCTGAAGAACCGACCGAATTAGTATCGACGGTTGTGTGGTTGTGTGGAAGAGCTATTATGGGGGTTTGAAGGATTGCGTCCATCACTGGGGAGTCGGGCGGGTTGGCGCAAATATTACCTTCTATACATTTTGTATAGTGTGTATGTTGAGAGTTGGCAGGGTCGCCATGTGGTGTGACTTGGTGCAATAAATGAAGACACGTCAAACCAGTTTAGGTTGCAATTTATTAGTGATACATAAATATAATATATTATAATTACGCAAATACATATAAATGCTAACACAAGAAATTATAAACGTAATTACACACTATACTTACACACTGCAATAGAAATACGTCTATTAGAGATGTTTTTTTTTTTGGGTGTAGGATTTCGCAGTAGACACCTTGGGAAACTTGCGAACGAGATACTGGAATCCCTCAGTTTAGCGAATGCAGAAGCAAAGAACTATAAGGGAAGGAGAAGGAACCCTCTTAAGGTGGGAGACGGGGAGAAAGCCAGTAAATGTTCGCACTTATAGGCCTCCATGTGAATTGGCAACCATGAGGTATACACAACTGTGTGCCTAGGACATATGTCTCCCCATGCGAGCGTGCATTCAGTGTAGAGACCGAACGCATAGTGTGGCATACGAGTCGTGCCACAGAAATAAGGCGCCAAATTTAAAAAAATTTACGGTTTGTAACCCTATGAAGATTAAATAGATGAGTTTATCTTAAAGTTATATTTTTATCTATAAAATTAATATTATTTGAACAATCTTAAATAAGAACATTATGCATTTCATGTTTACACTGGGTCATAAGTTATATTTTTTTAAATTTGCCGTCATACTTTCGTCGGCCGTTTTCGCCGGCCAGACTCTACATTTGCCGCGAGGGGGGGGGGGGGGGATTTGTTTGTAGGGTAGGTTGTGCGGAGAAGGCGTTACGTATATTTGAGGAATTGCGTTTACCAGCCGGATCGAGCGTCATTTTCTATAGAAATGCGTTTATTAGGCGGGTTAGTGTGGATTGGTAGAGAGCGGCCTGATCATCCCGTCGTAATGGACGCTTCAATGGATTGTCGCACGGTCTGGAGAACTGTCCGAACTAGTGCTAGGGGGTTGGATGGTTGTGTGAAGGAGGCATTATGTTAGGTTTATGATGTTTTGGTTAGATTGATGAGTAATATTATGTACTGAGATGTATTATATTTTATTGTATACAAAACGTGAAGTTATCAGTGAACTAGAAATAAATTTAATTATTCAATAATTTTTGTATTTTTTTTTAACCTGATATCAATTGTATTTTTATCCGACTTCAATAAAAGAAGGTTCTCAATTCGACTGTATTTTTTTTCAATAATCGCCCTTGCCTAAAGATTGCGTTAAAAAAGTGTACGTTATAGGTACACATTCTACCTGAGCATTCTACGTACAATATTCCACGTTTGTGTAGCAACATTTACATACAAAAAATCCCTCCATACAAAAATCATAAATATCTACACTCTACACTATTGTTGAATTGTTCAACATAAGGTTCAATAACGTCGCTTAGCGTCTAGAAATTTAGGTGGAATTCTGCATAATATAAAAAAATAAAAAAGTTCTAGCGTGGTAGATATTCCACTAAAGTAAGTATTAAAATCATGGCCATTTTCGGATGTGATATATCGATCAAAGAGAATTGGTAACATTGTTATCAAGTGTCCAGTGTTTGACACTTGAAGTTTGACACATCGCTACCAAAATATTTTGTCAAATATCAACACAAATACGAAACACGAATTTTGTTCAAGTTATTGAGTCACATCAATTATAATTTTTAAAATGCCTCCCGACTCAACATTGTTGAAAATATACGATAAAATCACCATCGGGAAGTGTTCCTACTGCTTCCTTTGCTTCAGAACCGAGTCGGAAAGTAAACTAAAGGTCCCTCAGCCTTTTTTGAAGTCGACGACTTCACTCAGTACGCTGGGAAATATTACTAATACGGTATGAAACATTCGCTCAATTCATTACATTTCTAATAAGACCCTTGTTTACAGCCCCATTGCACGAGCTTCCTCCTTTAAAAGGGTTTAGGCCTTACTCCACTTTGGTTTTCTATTCAGTAAAAAAGGCACAGATATCTTTGCATACATCCATATTACGGTTCTAATTTCTATAAATTGTTCGAAACACTATTTGGATTTTTTTTTACAAATTTTAAACCCTCTTTACTTCGACCTTGAAAATGTATAACCATTTTCTTTCTAAATAACAAAATTATCCTAACTATACAGATCTGGTCCTGCATTCCCTAATAATTTATATTAAAATTATTTAGATACTATATTATGTAAGTTGTAAAAGCGTTTTAGTTTTACTCTTTACTTAATATCATAAAAATAATTGCATTAAAATTGACTGTACTAATGATTTTTAGAGAATTTCAAAGGTACTAAGTGTACAACAAAATTCTGCACTAGGCCAGTGTGGTGACTAGCCTAAACCCTCTAAGTAAAGGACACCCGTGCCCAGCAGTGGGACAGTATATAATACAGAGCTGGTATTATTGTGTATATGTATTACATAATTTATGTTTTGTCACATCATTTTTAGTATGAGTATTTCTTTAAACAAATATCTTTTTAGCAATATGAAACAAATATTTCGTGAAAGACTTGAATAATGTTATCTTGTAATTATTATCACTGGCTTGTGTTGTTCAAATTCATTTCCTATTATACAGTACAACATATTTTGTTAATCTATTTTAATTATAAAGTTGATGAACCCCTGAACTCCATATTACCTAGGTCAGATCATAGATTAGTAGAATTATATGTAATGACACTATAAAAAAATAAATGTACTGACTCTCTGATCGGTTATGTCTTGTTTCGACTAGACATATTTTATTTCATCTATTTAAAGTAATATTTATCAACCTACATAACATTAATATTTTAAAGATGGCAATGCTGCTCTACTGATGGTAAGCCATGTCTGTCCAACCATCGCACCACCCAGAACATTATAACGTCTCACATCTCAGTAGTGCAGTGGAGTGCCACACCGTTGTAATTCAACATTCTGTAGTTACTACTATTTATAGGTGGTTGTATCATATCTTACTGGAGGTTATTTTACTAGTGGTAGGTCTCTCATATGTGAGAGGCTGCCTGGGTAGGTATTACCACAATGTATTTCTGCCGCCAAGCAGCAGTGTAGTCACTGTTGTGTTCCGATTTGAAGGTCATTGTAACTACTGGATATAACAAGATGTAACATCTCAGGATGGCGAAGTGGATGGTGTTTCTACTGTTTATGGGCGTTCGTATCGCTTACCATCAGGCGAGCTGCATGCTTTGCCATTCAACAGCAAAAGAAAAAGAAAGATAACCAAGTGTTTTTAATTTTTCCAGCCACCACGCATATGCTATATGTGTGAGAGACTCGCGATAGCAGCGGCCAAGTTCCGTAAGGCTGTATTCTTCGCCAAGTCAATAGACATGCTGTTCAAAGGCATGATGCAGTCAAGCAAGTACCAGAGCGAGGTCCGCAGGCTGCTGAAGAGGGATGAACCTGTCGATCCTGTGAGTAATTTTTTTATAACACAAAAAGTATAAAGTAAAACTGTACATCTTGTCTCATATCAGTCAAATTAGTATAATTAGGTAATTATTGTTTGTCATTTTAGTTAAATTGTTAAATATTGGTAACATTTATCTGCCAGAACAACATAATAAGGTTATGATTTAGCTCTGTAATAAATAGAAAAAGAAGGATATATTTGAGTGGATGGAAAAGCCGGTAGGGGTCGACCGCACCGAAGCTTCGAATGTCAGATTACATTCTTAGTAAAGGATAGGTCAAAAGTACCCTGAACCCGTGGGAATGCAAGATTGTTGAAGGTGGAGGAAGCGAGAGAAGTATGCCAGAATCGTGCAAGTTGCAATCCAAGTCCGCCTACTTCTATGGGATATGGGCATGATACTATGTATGTATGTAATATACAGACAAAAGGTAAAAAAACTAAAATGCCAGGCTTTGGGTGGAGTAAAAAGAAGTGCTCTGGTTTTATTAGAATTCCAGTTTAGGCAAAATGATATTAGATTATTCTGATACTTATTAGCTTGTAGCCATTGTGGCTTATAGTAATAGACAGAGGCGGCCATAGGGGGAGGCGAACTGGGCAAGACCCCGGAGCCTTGGAGGACCATTTTTACAATCTCACCGACGAAACTATTAAAACCGGGGTACGCAATGGCTTGGCTGTGCCTGTGGTATTGTTTTAGTCCATGCGGCGGAAGCTGCTTACCATCAGTCGGACTAGTTTGTAACAGGCGATAAAATTTTTTTTTTCTGTTCAGCCTAGGGCCTCGCGTCGTTTAAGGCTGACTGATTATAGACTCGCTCTTATACATTATACGTAACACGGATGCTCTGCTCCGCCCTTTTCGTGATACAACTGGCTTATCTAGTTGTAAACGTCCCTATCCTTGAGGTGAAATCGCCTCCTAAGCTCTTTATTTTGTCTCCCGCTCTGCTATGGAGGGAAGTGGACAATTAATATTATTATATTTCTATTTGATTAATTTCGTTGCGGGATAATGACGAATTAGTTTTCCCTGAGACTCGCCAAGCTTTATTGCTCGGTAAAGGCGTCGCTAAAGGGGGGGCAAGGCACAGCTGCTCCTCCCTAGAGGTTATTGTTAAAGCAAAATAAATTGTGACTGGGTTTTTCCATCTTAAAAATTACTCAGTCGCAGCTCCGAGTCAGGAAGTTGGCGGTGTGATACCCCCGTGCTTCGGAAAGCACGTAAAGCCGTTGGTCCTGCGCCTGATCTCTCTCCGGTCATGTCGGATTGCCGTCTCACCGAACTATGAGAGTGAAGGAACAGAGAGTGCTTGTGTATTGCGCACACACTTGTGCACTATAATATCTCCGGCGTGGCTGATCTCTGTTGAGATTGGCCGCCGTGGCCGAAATTCGGCTAGGAGGGATTCATTGTTAAAGCGGGGGAGGGGAAGTGGGGATGGAAAATGTATTTTCGACTTTACCTACAATTCATACTTAATGTTCATATCAACTTGCCCTGGACCATCGGTTGGTGACTCTCTTGCCGCTCGGTGTCATGGGTGCCACTGCTGATCCTGGCTTGCAGGAGTTGTAGTGGTGTAGGCGGGATAGTCTTCCCTTATCGTGGTAAAGGCGTGATATTTTTCATGGCATATTTATTTGCACTTTATATACAAAATTGTACATAGGCGGACTTAATGCCGTAGGCATGCTCTCCCAGCCAACCTTAGGGTGGGGCAGAGATAATCATGGTAGGTGCATTAAAGAAATCTGTTGCGGTGAGCAAATACTGCTAATATAAATAATACGATGTATACAAATATTAATGAGTTATAAATAAATTAAACGCAGACATTACTAATACATAAAATGCATACTATAAATATTTGTACAAATACAGTGAAAACCGGTTATAGCGACATCGAAGGGATCACTGAATCTGGACGCTATATCCGATAGTCGACATAAACGATACGCTTCTTATCTGCATTCATTTAAAAGGACCTTACTATTTAGTCGTTATAACCGATGTGTCGCTATAACCGGAGTCGTTATAACCGGTTTCTACTGTATTTATACGGAGGTGACACTTACAATCCATTCAGTAATAAATGTCGTAGCCGTTCTGATTTAGAGAAGGAGGGATTTATATCTTCTTTTTCATTCCCTTTCAGGTGGAATTTGATCGACATCGAATGTTGTTCGTAGACGAACTAGAGTTAACATCATACAGGAAGACGATGCAGCTGCAGCACACCGACGTAGTCGTTATAGACAGCCAGGACGTCTTCGTGAGTACACACACGCTTTGTACCGGCACGGTGGCTTAGCATGACATGGCATTGTGGCCAGTGGATATTAGGACTTAAGATCTCATGTCTCAGGATGGCGAGCGCAGTGGAATACCAAATAATGAGTAATGTTTCTACTAGAGCAAGAGCCCGTGAACCCCAGACCTTCGTTATTTTATAAAAGCTGAAAGTTTGTCAGCGCATGCTCCCAACACAGGTAACAACGATGGGCCATTATGAAGTTTGGGCTACAGTGGCTTTGGCAGGTACACGGTACTAAAGGTGTGTAAAATACCGATCTAGTTTTATCAAATAATAAAGTGAGATTTTTTGGTATTACCTTCAGAAAATTATTAAAAATCACGTTATTCATTGACAGACACTTAACATCGTGGCAATCCCTTGCCAGACACCCTTAATGTTCATGAAATTATAATTTTATTTACGTTATAGTATAAAAGCTGATTTTTATATATAGTACTTGCGTAATAAGTAAATAATGTTTCCTCGTTAGCCAGACGTTTTTGATACACACACACACCTTTTACACACCTTTAGTACCGTGTACCTGCCAAAGCCACTGTAGCCCAAACTTCATAATGGCCCATCGTTGTTACCTGTGTTGGGAGCATGCGTTGACAAACTTTCAGCTTTTATAAAAAAACGAAGGTCTGGGGTTCACGGGCTCTTAGACTATACTGTTAGTGGTCGTATCGCTTACCAGCAGGCGAACGGCAAGCTCTGATGGACTCTAGATGGCCACTCTCACACCTGCCACTGCTATCAACAAGCCATGGTCAAGGGCATGTCACCGAGCAGTGACGCTCGCCGAGTCTCTGAACACCAGCTCTCGCAACGGTTTTCATGATATAGATAGGGGTTGGAGTTGGATACATTTTCCACCTGATGGTAAGTGGAATGGGGTCAGTGTTGACGACCTCTTTCGACATATTTATGCCTGTTTGATGTAGACAAAGCGATCTCGGAACGCTTGCGAGTGACAATATGGTTTTATGCTTTGTTAACAATCGCTATCCAGACATAAATATTCCACCACCGGCAAAAAAAAACTACTGAATTAAATTTTTTCCGGACATGATGGATTCGTGAATCGATTCACATCGAAATCGTATAAACCGATTCACAAAATCCAGGTTATAATATCGATTTTCTAAAATGAATACTATAAATCGATTTTTATCCGATAAATCGATACTCCGGTTAATCGATCTTAGACCGTCGTGCCCAACATAAACTCTATGCTTATAGACAACCGACCCAAACACAACGATAACGAAGCTCGGGGACTCGTGCGAGCAAACACAACCAATACCGGACACCATAGATATAACTGAAGACACCAATAGCAGCGAAACGGACATACCTACCAATGTTACCACGTGAGTATAGTACATATCAGTGGCGAAAGGTGAAATTTTCCGAAGAGGAACACAATACATATACAGTCTTACTCAGAAACTTGTTTTAGTGTTAAGAGGTCGTTAAGAATTGCTTAAATAGCTTCAAAATGTAATATTTTAATACTAATTATTAAAATACGCAAGGAAAAGCCATTTCATCGAGGACTCAATATCATTCTGACAATCCATTTCTTTTTTATAAAGAATAAAACACCAAAAAGGTTATAACATAAAATTAAAACTTCTTATTAAAATAAATACTACACAAAAACATCACCGGTTCCTAGTTTAAACTTTATTAAGAGGCAACATCCCCCTGCTGCCCGCCGACGACCCCCTTCGTGGCCCCTATAAGTCGCCTCTTACGACAGGCAGGGGTTTACCGTGGTGGTATTCTCCAAAAGCCCCCATTCCACAGGGCGGGCGTTATATGGACCCTTCGCCACTGATAAATACAAACACTAATAATTGCCGACGAATACAAATTCTAATAAAATTTACTTGAAACGGGCTCTAAATTAAAAAAAATAATAATAGGGTATTTGACTGTGATTTTATGTTTTTTTTTTAAATGTAGCATCAATTAGTCCAAAAAAGAAATCCTTCTGTGAAAACAGCATTATAATTCGATAAGAAATGAGGCAGTAATTCAAATTTCAAATATTGCTACGTGCAGTAGCGTGAAGTGGGGATATCGCTCCATCTCTTTCTTTCGCACGCAGTGTAATGCCCACTGACGTCACGTGCAAGTATTTCGTTCCTTTTCTATCTTTCGACACCCACTCCTCCTATCCAATTTCAATAGCATATATTTTTTGGATTTTTAAGTGGATTTCAATAATTTATACTGTTTTAGAATTTATACGACGTACATATTCTATAAAAAAAATAATTCAAAATAAAATTAAACTATTTTTCGGATTTTATCCCGGTTTTAATTATTTTAGTTATCTCCCGACGTTTCGAAGATTTTGCAGCCATCACGGTCACGGGGGGGCGGGGGGGGGGGTCAGGTCAGGGTAATTTCCCCCTGTGACCATAATAATTAAAAATAAGTCAAATGCCCTATAGCCGAAGAATACTAACTCCAATAAAATTCTAAAACTTGAAACGGGTTCTCAAAGATAACCTCTACACAAAACCATTACAATTACAGTACACCAACAGACGATGTGATAATACTAGAAGACGACGCGTCGAACACCAAAACACGAACAAGATCATGCGAATTTGATCCCAAAAAAGATTACAAAAGGGCGAAGATCAAAGACAAAACCCACGAAGAGATCAAAGAGACACCCAAATTGGTGCCGATGAACAATTTGATGCCCGAAACTGAGACGATAGGATATCTACATCCAATAATAAGGCAATCAGACGGAAAACAAGTAGTGCCAACATTATCAGCTCATATCATAAACGGACAGCTACTCTTCCAGGATAAAGAAATACTCCCAAAACCATTGGTAATAGAGAATAACACAATTCTGGTGCCGACTACGAATAATTTTAACTCTATAGATGAATTAATTCCGAATAATGAAAACATAGTGGTGTTAAATGATGAGACAGCTGTAATGGAAGTCCAAGATATAGTAGACAAGATAGTGGTGGAAAGACTTGATGATATTGAAAGGCAGCGTGTGGTGAAGAGTTTGGAAGGCAAGCAGTTGAGGCAGGTGGTAGTGGATGATGAAAATAAGGTGGTTAAAGAACCGTTGATGAAGACGGATAGGATAGACTGGGAGGACAAGATACCAATGGATGTTATATCGTTTATGGTGAGTGCTATCTTACTAATATTATAAACTAGGTTTTGCTCGTAGCGTCGCCTGCGTGAAGGAATTTGTCGGGATAATAGTCCCGTTATATATATCCACGGGATAGCAAGTATAGCCTATAACCCGCCAAGGGTCATAAAATATCTCCATGCCAAATTATATAAAATTCATTTTAGTAGATTTTGAGAAAATTAATTGATTGTAATAATATCAGCCCTGTATTATATACTGTCTCACTGTTGGGCCTCCTCTACTACTGAGAGGGATTAGGCCTTAGCCCACCACGCTGTAGTGCAGGCCTTCACACACCCTCATTCCTATAGAGAACTTCTCAGGTGTGCAGGTTTCCTCACGATGTTTTCCTTCACCGTTAAAGCAAGTGATAATTCACAAAGAATACACACAGAGAAGTCAGAGGTGTGTGCCCTTGGGATTTGAACCTGCGGACATTCGTCTCGGCAGTCCGTTCCACAACCAACTAGGCTATCGCCGCTTCTTGTACATAATATACCATAATATAATATAGGCTAACCCCCTTATTCATAAACGTTTTTTATCTAAGGACGAAGTAAAGCTGTGATAACAAGCTTGTTTCTCAGTGCCCAACGGCACTGAGAAACATAGGGCCGTTGTGATTGGCTATTATTGTTGTATCTCAATATTAGCCAATCACAACGGCCCTATGTCTACGCACTGAGAAGACTGCCATGCCGACAGCACTGAGAAACAAACTTGTTATCACAGCTTTACTCGGTCGTTAGATAAAAAACGTCTATGAATAAGGGGGTAAGTTGATATCAAAGAAGAATTATATTCAAATGTTATTTGACGCAGGACGCAACAGATCCGAACCCGCCGAGTTACATCAAGCCGCTGATGCCCTCGGGGGCCATTTCCAACGTGATGTCACTCAAGGACAAACCTAAGAGTCAAATCAAAGAGGAGGTTATTGATTTGTGTTGAGGCCGTGTTGGACAGGGCCGTGGTGTTTAGGGTTCTAGGTAGGGTTGCCAACCTTACTATGATATATAGTATTGTACTATATTTTGAGTATGAGTCTTGGAGAAATATATAATATTATTAAAACTTACGCGAGACATATTAAATTAGCCGAAAACAACACGGTTTTACTCACGTTTAAAAAGTAGTCGGAATCACTGATCAGTGATCGAGAGGCCTCCGCGACGCGACGTACTCTTAGCACTCTCCCCTGAGGATGACCTACTTAATAGGTCGAAACTGGTCGGCGATTCCGACTACTTTTTAAACGTGAGTAAAACCGTGTTGTTTTCGAGAAATATATAGTATGCAAAAATACTATATTTTTAACATCTCAATCCAATAAACAAATACTTCATTTTAAAAACATATGATGCTCCTTTACATTCTCTTTTGAGTGAAGGGACAGCGTGTTTACGAATTTTTATGGAAATAAATGAGTAACAAATATATATTTGTCTAATTTTTGCTTTTTTTCGTAAGTACTATAATTTTATGAAGTGTGCTATTGTTCGCGATGAACAAAAGAAAAATTCGGTATTTAGAAAACTGGTTTATAATTCCTTTTTACAATGTGCGCGTAATGTCGGCGCATGTACAAAAATTGGAATGAATAAGTGTATGAGTGAATGGCTGTGGTGCGAGCGGTGCGTTTTTTGTGACGTCTTTATGACGTACATGCATGTGGGCAATGTAATTGGTGGAGTGTATGGCTCGATATAATTCAAAATTAAATGCGCCTTAAAGCAAAGGCGATACGGTCGACATTAGGGAATACCGGCGTCGACATCTTCCCCGCCGTTGAAGCTTGAACCTTCAACTCTATCCTTCTTCAATTTGACTCCTCTGGTGTAGTCGGTAAGACGCAAATACGGTTGATAGCTCTCCTTACTACTCCTTGAGCTGTAGATATATCTGCGACTCTAGGGATTCCGTCGGACCCTGGAAACAGTTTGGCTATGCGGCCTAAACGCCAACATAGAGGGGGCTGATTGTCCTCCTTTATTATAACAAGATCGTTAAGCTTCAAATCCTTGCATTTGATCTGCCACTTGGAGCGCTGCTGGAGCTCCACAACGTATTCTTTAGCCCAACGCTGCCAGAAGTGTTGTTTGGTCTGCTCCAAACGCTGGAAACGGTCAAGACGATTGGTATTATATTCCATGAAATTTGGTGATGGTAGAGATGTCAGCGGTCTGCCGATTAAAAAGTGAGCGGGAGTGAGAGGTTGGAGATCGTTCGGAGACGGACTGAGAGGACAAAGGGGTCGGCTATTGAGGATGGCCTCAACTTGTGCAAACAATGACGAAAGTTCTTCGAAAGTTAGGTGTGCATTTCCTAAAACGCGCTTGATATGGAATTTTGCCGATTTCACTCCGGCCTCTACTAATCCATTAAAGTGAGGAGCGTACGCGGGAGAGAATTTAAACTCGATACCTCGACGAGCTGCATAATCACAAATCGAGTCGCGGTGAGTTTGTAAAAATTTTGTTAATTCTTTGGCAGTTGCCACAAAATTACGCCCATTATCACAATAGATTACATTAGGTATACCTCTGCGAGATATGAATCTTTTTAGTGTCAATATAAATGCCTCCTTAGAGAGCTCACTGACGGCTTCAAGGTGAATGCATTTATATCGGAAGCATACAAAAATGCATAAATAACATTTTGTTATTTTGCATCCCCTACCCTTACGATCAGTGATTAGAAATGGTCCAGCAAAATCAGTGGCAACAGTAATAAAAGGAAAGTCATTTTCTACACGATCGTTTGGTAAGTTGCCCATCATATTAGATAAAGTTTGTGCCCCAAATCTGCGGCATGTAAAACAATTGCGAACAACATTCCTAGCTAATTGGCGGCCCCCGATAGGCCAGTAACGATCTCTAAGAGATGCGAGCAGCTGTTGGGGTCCAGCATGTAAGAGGCGCTCATGTTCGGCTTGAAATATTAACTTAGTCAATGGGTGAGCGGACTTTAGTAAAATAGGGTGCCTTTTATCGTAGGAGTAATGCGAGCTAGGTATACGGCCTCCTACACGAAGAAATCCTTCTGAGTCTATAAAAGGATTGAGGGATGTTAACGCTGCCTTTATTGGTAGAGTTTTCTTATTTTGTAAGCGACTTAGTTCCTCGGGAAAGGATTCCTTTTGAGCAATTTTCGTAAGAACGCTAAGAGAATGTTTGAGTTCCTTAGCTTGTAGAGCTCCCGTCATATTTTTGCCTTTATGACAATTGTGTATAAATCTTAGTACCGTTGCATAAATTCGTTGGAGTTTATATAATTTAGAAAATTTATAAAAATCCACTACCTTTGCCGAAGGCGTAATTTCTAGCCCAAAAACTGAAGTTGATTTTAGTTCAGGGAGCTCAGATAAACTATGCTTCGACGTCGAAGGCCACGAAGATTCCGATTGTGAAAGAAATGGAGGTCCACGCCACCATAAAGATGAATGCGAGGAGGATATATTTTGTGGCTCCACGCCTCGTGAGGCGAGATCTGCAGGATTTAAACTTGTGGGCACGTAACGCCAAGATGTAGATTCTGTAAGTTCATTTATTGCTGCAACACGATTGGCCACAAATGTTTTTGTTTTATTGGATGTAAAAATCCATCCTAGAACTACACGCGAGTCCGTCCAATAAATATGACGATCAATGGGACGTCGTAAAGTCCTTACTACTGCTGAGCTTAACTGTGCACCTAAAGTAGCAGCACATAGCTCTAGCCTAGGAATAGTGGTAGCCTTAATAGGCGCTACACGTGCCTTGGCACATAATAAATGTACTTGAATGGATCCCTTTGAATCAATGGACCTTAGGTATATACATACTCCATAAGCTTGTTGGGAAGCATCACAAAAACAATGCATTTCAATTAGAACATTATTGTTAATTAAAGTTAATCTAGGAATTTTAAGCTCTGATAAGTAAGTAATTTTTTGACAAAACGTTTTCCAAAGATTGTGGATGTCATTAGGCACTGGTTCATCCCAACCTAATTTTAGAACCCATAACCTTTGCAAAACAATTTTAAATTTAATAGTATATAACGATAGTAGTCCTAATGGATCGAATATTTTACTGATAGAAGAAAGAATAGATCTTTTGGTTATCAGTGTTAAATTTGATGATTGAAATGGAAAATGTAACTCGTCTGAAGTAGGACACCAGCCAATACCTAATGTACTCGAGGCATGGCTGATAGTTAAACAACCCTGCTCAATGTCATAAGAATCTGTAAAAAGACTAGGCAGATTAGACCTATATTTTCTTAAATGAAAACAACCCTTAGCTAACTCGTCAGAGACAGAGCGTTGAATGTATCGTAGCTCTTGTGGGGAATCACTACCCGTCAAAAGATCATCACAATACGTATCGTTCTGAATAATAGTTTTTATCTTAGGATCTGAACATTCTTCTCCTAATTGCCAAATACACCTAGTGGTAAGAAAACTTGCAGAAGAAAATCCATATGTTACAGTATTTAGCCGCAAAGTGCGTAAAGGTTTGTTTTCGCTATCACGCCATAGAATTAATTGAAGGTCACGATCGGTATCTCTCATGGTTACTTGGCGGAACATCTTCTCTACATCACCAGATAGGATGTACTTGTAAAGACGGAATCTTAATAGAATGTTAAATAAAGGGTCTTGTATGGTAGGGCCTACCATTTGCAGGTCATTAATCGACAGACCAGAGGTAGTGCGAGCCGAAGCGTCGAAAACAACTCGCAACTTAGTCGACTCGCTTTTTTCCTTAATAACAGGATGATGGGGTAGAAAATATGCGTTTACAGGCCTTTGTTCACACGATTCTGATAGATGGCCGAGAGCAGCATATTCATGAATAAATTCTGTATAGGCTTCTTTTAGTTTTGGTTGTTTTTTAAAGCGTGATTCTAAATTAAAAAACCTTTTCTTGGCTAACTGATATGAGTCACCTAAGCACTCACGATCATCTCGAAGCGGTAGACCTACACAAAAGCGACCGTTATCGAAACGAGTCGTAGTGGTAATAAAATGCCTTTCACAAAGGCTTTCTTCTCTTGTGTAAGATGTAGCTTGTGGGAAATTTTCTAATTGCCAAAATTTTGCCACCTGGTGTTCTAAGTCAGGCAATTCATTGTAATTTTCTTTAAGGTAAGCATGACAGGAGCGTATAGCTTTATTAGGTAATTTTGGGCCGCATTGGACAAACATAGAGCCTCCAACAAGCCATCCGAACTTAGAGCTCCGTAGTATAAGTCCCTTGTTACTAAGGGAATGTTGTTGGGAACCTATTACTTCCCAAAATAAATCAGCGCCAATCAGCATATCTATAGGGGATGATTCATGGAAATTAGGATCCGCTAAATTAAAGTTAGATAAATTTAGGCCTTTTAATTTAAGTGGTAATTTAGGTATATTATCTGATATTTTGGGCAGTGTAAGACAAAACATTGTGACGGTAAATAAGCTATCACTAGACTGTAAGCGTATCTTACATCGTTTTGTATTTAGGTTAAGTTGGGTATTGCCAATTGCATATACGTCAATACTAGACGGTTCTGTACATAGATTGAGTCGAAGCTTTAGTGACTCTGTTATGAAGGAACACTGGCTTCCACTATCAAGCAAAGCACGAACCTTAGCAGTTTCATTAGTTATGGGATTTGACACGTATACACTAGCGGTACACAGTAAGACTTGAAGTGAATTAGATAAGGTGGACATAACGATAGATGCTTGTTCCACTGATACTTCTGATTCAGGCGTAACAGAAACGTGCAGTAAAGTATTGTGGCGTTTTTTGCAAGAACGACAGTGCCCTGGGAGATTACACCTTTCAACATCATGACCGGCTCTCAAACAATTGACGCACAAACGCAGTGATGCTACAGTAAGTTGCCTGTCTTCAGGCGTCTTAGCCTTGAAAGTAGCGCATTCAAACAAGCGATGATTTCCCTTGCACACAACGCATTCATAGTTACGTTTGGAAGAAGACGATTTATTATTAGATGTAGACATGAAGGTCTTCCCTTGGATTTTATTTGAGCTAGTCGGAGCAACTTGTCTACAATTGTTGCTCTTATCTTGTTTGCCACGACTAACGGTTTCTAATACATCT
Organism: Manduca sexta; assembly: GCF_014839805.1. NCBI lineage: Eukaryota > Metazoa > Arthropoda > Insecta > Lepidoptera > Sphingidae > Manduca > Manduca sexta. The sequence continues at coordinate 4,229,132 of NC_051115.1, read as the reverse complement.
GCACGGCCTTTCAAAAATGCAAAAAATTCTTCTAGAGTAGGAATTTCTGACAATGTATTTTTATGTTCCTCCCATTTATATATTGTACTATTGTCTAATTTTGCTGTGACCATATGAATAATCAAAACGTCCCACTTGTCTGTGGGTAGTCCAAGCGTACCGAGAGCCCGCAAGTTCTTAGTTACATGATCTATAATAAAACGTAGTGACTTATCGGTCTCTCGTACGGTTTCGAAGGTAAATAGAGATTTTACATGAGTATTGATTAGTTGACGCTTATTATCATAGCGTTCGCACAAGAGTTTCCAGGCTGCAATATAGTTTTTCTCAGTAACTTCTAAATTACTAATGACGCGAGCGGCTTCCCCATCCAAGTATGAATTGAGATAATGGAACTTATAAATATTTTTAATTTTATTATTGTTGTGAATTAAAGAATTAAAAGTTTCCTTGAATTCAAGCCACTTATAATACGTCCCATTAAAGTTTGATATTTTAATAACAGGTAGTTTAAATCCCATGAAACCCTGACCATCACCGCAGCAAGAGATATTTTCAATTGTATTAGAACAAGTAGATTCGTTATGATTAGGTGATGGATGACTTGCTAAAATAGTTTTGGCAAGAGAAATATAGTGATCAAAATCCTGTTCGATTGCTTCACACAAAGCTAATTCGGACTCTAAAGAGACAACCCGCAGGGACTCGAATTGTGCCTGCAACTCATCGAATTCCTTGTATAAAACCTCGGATCTAGATAACTTCATCTCAATCTTCCGTACATCTAAGTCAGACAAGCTATCTAGCCTTTGAATTTCATCTATAAAATTTTTAAACCTTGTTAAACGTCCTTTTAGATTGCTGCGTTTAACTATAAGATCCTTTAAAAGTTTTGTATCATCGTTTTTAGGCTCCATTAGATGAAGATATCTTGTCTAGTAGGTTAAGGTTAATCGATTAAGTGATTTAAATAAAGAATTAACAATACGGTACGCTCCTCACTTATCTTGATTACGGCAAGCGGTCGATGAACCGGTTGAAACCAGATGATCGGACGCCCGGCGGTCGACCGCTGGGAGCTCAGGTAGTGGCGAAGACAATAGATGACGTCACGCGATGATAGCTGGGCACGCGCCGCGCTGCGCCGCGCCACGCTGCGCAGTACCGGTACGCTTGAATTAAATTAAATTACGGAGAATAAATAGGCACTCAATAAACTATGTATAATTTCTATTGAGCAATAAAGATTCTACGCATAGGCTTTAGCTTAAAACAAAAGTGCATGTATTTTAAGGCACACTGTTGGACACAGAATATTTAAGTGGTTTATTTTAATTAGGTACTTATAGTTTAATAATTAGCCCGCAAAGCTTGTTACATGTATTCCCAACATACATTTGCTTATAGTAAGCTATACTTGGTGAGCTCAGCGATATTAAGCTATTGTGTATAGTGGAAAAATTGCGTATGGAAAGAAGACAAGTCTTTTATGCGTTTGACTATCTTAGTTAGTAGCGTTTTGCATTATATAGCAATGACCAATAAGTAAAGCGGCAAGAAGCCGTTTTAAAGTAAATTTATGTAACGGTTTACACACCCTTTTGAGAGTTTTGCTGTCACCAGTTGCACTAATTGAAATGGATTAGACTAGGAAAATAATAGGAACGGGCTCACTTTTAGGCAGACTGACAAGCGATGCTGTGATGCTGGGGAAAAAAACTTGTTCAACCGGCACGCCGCGTGACTGTTGCTTAGACTTGAGACTTCTGGTAGTTGATTGTTTGCGTTGTAACGGCTTGACAATGGACGATTTGGCTGCACAGAGTTCACTAAACACCATAGACTTGCTGCTGCTCATTGGAGTTAGGCAATTTAGGGGCGTCGATGAACACACGTGGCAGTGACCTTTAAGTGTCCTTCTTCCTTTAACTTGCGAACTCGAATGTTGTAGTAACTTGTGACTCGAGAACTTGATTTTGTGTGTCCTGTCACGGTCGCCAATTTTTGTTCGCGATGAACAAAAGAAAAATTCGGTATTTAGAAAACTGGTTTATAATTCCTTTTTACAATGTGCGCGTAATGTCGGCGCATGTACAAAAATTGGAATGAATAAGTGTATGAGTGAATGGCTGTGGTGCGAGCGGTGCGTTTTTTGTGACGTCTTTATGACGTACATGCATGTGGGCAATGTAATTGGTGGAGTGTATGGCTCGATATGATTCAAAATTAAATGCGCCTTAAAGCAAAGGCGATACGGTCGACATTAGGGAATACCGGCGTCGACAGCTATATTTTTATAGCTTATTTTGAAAACTACCATATTTCCTCGAAGACGTGTTGGCAACCCTAGGTCTGGGGGCAATAAATCCTTAAACCCAATTAAAATAAACCAATTATTGCTTAAAAAAAGTTTATTTTATTGTTTTAAATGACGAGACGAGCTTGCCGTTCGTCTGATGGTAAGCCATACGTCCGTAAACAGTAGAAACCCCATCCAACAATCCTTCAAACCGGAACACAACAGTGACTAAACACTGGTGATTAGCGGCAGAAATAAACATTGCGGTGGTACCTACCCAGACGGACTCTTACATATGAGAGACCTACCACCAGTAACCCTTGAAGATGCGTGATGGCGAGGTTTACGCATGCGTTGACGTCTTGATAGATATTTATAATGCTAGCAATAATAGGGTATTTTAGTGTCATCATCATCATCATCATCAGCCTATATCTTTGTCCGTTGCTGGACATAGGCCTCCTCCAATATGCGCCATTTTACCCTGTCTTTTAGTGTATCTGAGAAAAATACATAAATAAGATAGTTTAATCAAAAAGTAATTGGAAAATAGTAGTTTCAGTTCATAAAATTTTAAAATATTTTTTTAAATTCAGTTCCAAGGTTTCGACTTTTTTATCTGTTTTACAAATATGCGAAACGAGTGCCGCCATGATATGACGTCATCAAGGCAGTAAACTACTTGAAGTGTTAATACGCGTTCACTATTTCTAATTTATCGAAATAAACAAATTTTTCGGTCAATAAATGTGGATATCTTCTCGCAAGTTGTAACCAAGTTTTCCTTATAGTTGATATCAGTCGGCACTTGAATCTTCAATTGTTTCGGCGTTTTCACTCTAGTATTCTTAGATTTAGGAACAACACACCAATGGTAAGGATCGTCGCTCATTTTAATTGTAATAATTTCCTCTTTCTCTATGCACAGCGTTGTTACTTGATGTTTACTGTCGAGATGACGTCAGCAAAGTCGCCTCTAGCGTTTTCATTTATTTACGCGGGAACATTTAAAATGTAGAATTCAAATGTACTTTAATGGCACTTATTGATTGAATATTATTTTTTATAAAGTTTCTACTGGTATTTTATCACCTTAAGATTAATTTGAGACATTTTTATACCCTATTGCTCCGTCTAAATGAGGCTTTAATAAGTATGAGTTTACTATGTAGGATATAACACGATAGACGGTTCAACAATAAATCGATATTGGACCTTGATGTATGGATTTAACTCGGTATGTAGTCTGAAATTGCCTAGTTTAAAGTTATCTTGATTCTATTATGGTTATTAGAAAGATCAATTATTACGCTTATTTAATAAAAATATTTATTTCCGAAAATAATCGACACGAATGGAATTGTGTTAAATCGATTTACAAAACAATCGATATCTTAATGATCGATTTTCTAAAAATCAATATTATTCAATTACATATTCTCCATATATCTTCAATAACGGACAACAAACATTACATTAAAGTAATCGGATCTATTATAATTTTTAAAGTATTTTTTATAATTTAATACAAGTGTCAAGGATATAGGACTGCCTCGGTGGCGTAGTTGTATTGCATGCCCGGTACAATAGCGCTCTGAGGTCCTGGGTTCGAATCCCGCGTCGGGCAAAGTGATATTTGGGTTTTTCTGCTCAGTATCAGCCCGGAGTCTGGAATTTGTGCCCGATATGGCGATAGGCTCGCCCCCTATCACATCATGGGACGGAACATACTTGGCGAAAAGTGGGTGCCCTAGTTGCGCCTCTGCATACCCCTTCGGGGATAAATGCGTGATGTTATGTATGTATCAAGCATATAAAAAGATATTTATTTTAAAAATAGTTGGTTTACGATGACAGTAGTAATATAGCTTTCACAAAAACAAACAAAATCGAATCTCGATTTTCAAAAGTGAATTATCGATTCGTTGGATCTATTCTGTACTATAAATCGATTTTACTGATGCACAAAATCGATTCTTTAATTCGATCTTAGACCCTATGTCTTATATTAATAAAAGCTTTAATTACGAAGTAAAGTGGTCGTTGATTTTATAGCAAGTTCACAAAAAAAAAACTATTATAGCGGTACAACAATAAACAGAAATTTTCATGTACTGTCCCACTGCTGGGCATTTTAAGGGGTTCAGCTGAACCCACCACGCTGGCCTAGTGGACAGACTTCACATACGAAATTACGGAGAACCTATTGGAATCTATGTAAGTATAATTTCGTCCAATAGTCAACAACACTTTGTAATTCAAGATGGTGTTTCTACTGTTTATGGATCGTATCGCTTACCATCAGGCGAACGGCAAGCTCGTCTCGTCATTCAAAGCAATAAAAAAAGCCCTGGGATCGATCGAGAGATAGCTAATAAGATTGGTGTCCATCGGCCGTTAATCCGCAGCCACTGTTCCTCTAACATGAATCCTAAACCTTGGGCCTTAGATAAGATATCTTTCTATAAAAGTTGACGCTAACAATTTGTATGGGAATGATTATATCCTAGCAAAACTGTCAATATTATTTTTTGGCCACGGTAAAATGACCCCACTGCACCTGACGGTATGGGTGGGGTCCAATAGAATGTAGACTGACGAGCGATTACCCCTTAGTCGACACAATTATGTCTGTTGGAGCCGGATATACACAGGCTGATCCCGGAGCGACACACGTGGGTCACTATGGGTTTTAACACCTTGTGTACGGTCGCTATCCGGATATAAATATACTACCACCAGTAAATATGTCATTCTCATATATTTTTGTTTTTTCTTAGCGTTAACGATTGTAAAGGCATTCTGTGTAAAGCCTCACGTCACCTTGTGATAGCAATAGGGTATTTGACTATGTTTGATTTTGTGCATTTATTAAGATGTAATAGCAATTAATACAAAAAATAAGTTCTGTGAAAACAGCAGTAAAATTCGATAAGAAATGACGCAGTAATTTAAATTTCAAATATTGCTACGTGCAGTAACGTGGTGGTGCAATATCGCTCCATCTCTTTCTTTCGCGCGCATCGTAATGCCCGCGACGTCACATGCAAGTACTCGTCTCTCAGTTTTTGACACTAAGCCCTACTACCAAATTTCAATGGCTTATAACTTGTGTATTTTTCATCAGATTTCAATGACTTCTTCTGTTTTAAAATTTATACGACGTACATATTTCTATAAAAAAGGTCAAATACTCTATTATGCTCGTCGGTAAAAAGCAAACCAAGTTGTTTATTAGCAATTGTTATATTATAGATATAGAGAAATCATTGGAGAAGTACAAAATTAACCAATATGAAAGGTGAAAGTACTTTGTTAAGATTCAAGATGGCGGCTTGACTTACAGCTGATCGAGTAAATTTGTGTTTTAACTAAGCATAGCTTTGCGGATTTTTTATAAGTAAGGCTGATATAGTGCAAAAACGTTCACACCCTGCCGCATGTCCTGCAAGTTTGAACACGGTAAAATGTGTTTGCGGAAGTCGAGATTTGCAAGTGTTAACCGACTTCCAAAAAAGGAAGAGGTTCTCAATTCGACTGTGTTTTATGTTTTTTTTTTGTGCTGATCTCGTAATGGCATTGTCACAATTTTAAAGTAGCTATAGTCATAGACTCAAGTCTAAATGTAGGCAATAATAGCAAGTTTTATTAAAACTATTTGATCCCGGTGTTTATATTATAATTTTCTCCTGACGTGTTGAAGACTGCAGCTTTCGTGGTTCGTTTTGAGCGTGGACTCCGTAGAACTCGTCTAATCTCTATATCTATAATTCAATTATTTTTTTAGTGTAAGTATTGGGAAAGAAAAATAAACAAGTGAGAGTCAAAACATTATTTTTTAAGTTAAAAAAAGTTGTTAAATAAGATTTTGTTATTAAAAATAAAGGAGAAATGATTTTTTAAACTTGATGTTTTGTGATTGGGGATTTGTCCTCCTATTAAAACTTTGAGCAGAATTTGTTTTTCATTTATATACCCGGCGTAGAGTTGAGCTGATTGAACAGCGCCTAATTAAAATGCATTTATTTTATATAGCCTTCTTCGATAACTGGGCTATCCAACACTAAAAGAATGATGCCTTCCTAAGCGAATTTTGGTCATGGCGGCAATCTTAACGGAGATCAGACAGGAGATATTATAGTGCACGAGTGTGTGCAATACACAAGCACTTAGTTACTTCTCATAGTCCGATGTGACGACATGACCGGAGAGAGATCAGACCAACGGCTTTACGTGCCGAGGCACGGGAATATCACACAGACAATTTCCAGACTCCGAGCTACAACTGAGTAATTTATTAAGATAGGAAAACCCACTTAAAATCATTTTGGCCCGTCCCGGATTCGAACCATTCGTGTAACGATTACATCTACGCCAGCGAGGCAATCAGTAGTTTATTTTATATAACCTTCCTCGATAAATGATTCGAACAATGTATGAAAATTCGAACATTCGAAATGTCAATTCGAACTAGTAGTTCCTGAGATTAGCGCGTTCAAACTAACTTCAGCTTTATATAGTAGTATAGATGCGCTGATTCAGGTCGGATCCTAATAAATACAGTTATATAGCGGGTAAATTAATCCTAATGGCGAAGGGTAACATTTTCTGAAAGGGGCCCGACACAATTTAGGTACTAATATGCATAAATCGATCTCTAAATCGTTCTGATGATAATTAGATTCTTCAGAAATTCTACATAAAGAGAAGCCGCCAGAAATCTGATTCTACGAACGCTTCGCCACTGATATAAAGAGTTTAACCTTAGTTTTATGCTATTTCACCTTATATTTAAGTAACCATCGCATGAACGCAAACATTTTGTTATTTATACGACAATCTTCTCAATGTCCGCTCTATAGCCTTAGAACCTTTGAGAAAAAGGTACTTTTATTCCATAGAAAACGATACGACGCTGCCGCGAATAAATCTTAGCAAAAATATGCCAAACTATTTCGTTTAACCTCATTTAATAGTCCCATTTCTAACCTGTTCTTCCGTCATGTCAAAATAAGCAGGCTGAGTTTCCATAAGTACTTATATATTTTCTATATATATTATAATTCTCTTTGACGCTGAGGCAGAAAATCGCGAAATCAAACCTAAAATTATGTTGTAAACGTGTTGTATTTTGTGATGTCACAATGCGAGGAAAACATTAAGAAACCTGTAATGTAAGTGATCGTATTAGGTTTGTGATTTATTTCAATACTATTTATTATAATAGCTTATGCCGGCATCGTCTGCATGACAAGGTTTTTTCAAAAGTCCCGCTATATGTTTTCCCGGGATAAGTAGCCGACTCAGGAGGAATGTGGCTTCCTATTAGTGAAACAATTTTCATAATCGGTTCAGTAGTTTCGGAGATTGCCACTACAAACATACAAACTTGAACGTGTTTCAATAAGAAAATAATTATATAAAAAGTATATCGGTAAATTACATACGGTTACACATCACAGTCAGTAGAGGCGGGAACGGAGAGCAGCGCTTCCCGTGACAAAAATGAACATTAACCCCTTTATTCATAGACGTTATTTATCTAAGGACGGAGCATTGCTGTGATAACAAGTTTGTTTGTTCAGCTTTGCTTACCTGACAGCTTGCTATGTGTTCAGCTTTGTTTATCTGCCAGCCAATTAGATTCAAGTTGTATCTCAATATTAGCCAATCACAACGGCCATATGTCTATGCACTGCGAAGGCAGCCATGCCGACAGCACTGAGAATCAGACTTGTTATCATCCTTCGATAAAAAACGTCTATGAATAAGGGGGTAAGTTTTGCTGCGTTCAATTAACAACAACACTCTTTATAATATTAGTATAAACTAGGTTCCCGCAGATGTTCAGACATCATTTTAAATAAACTACCTTCCGTCTTTAAGGTTTTGATAACAGCGGCATCTATCGTGTCTAAAAGTTACTTACTATTCAAGCTTGAACTAATTTAACTTGTGATTTCGGAGATTAGCGTGAACGAAGAAATATCACCCAAATTACCACCATTTCCCGTAGATTTTTCAAAATTATTCTTTGATACAAACAGGAACACAACACAAAAGAAATCAGTAAAGTGAAGCTCTTACTTACATGTAACAACTGGGTTTTATTCGTGGCTTCGACCGTGTAGAATTAGATTTGTAACATAATTAAAAAAAACGAACCCATATTTTTATTATCTACATAATAGATATAGACGCAAAAAAATATAATTTTACGTTACTTTAAAATGATTTGCGTTTTATTATCACAAATGCATTATTTAAAAAAGCTTCGAGTTTCTTACATTTTCGTAAGATTGTGATTTTTATTTTAGACCAACGCCAGTGGATCGCCCGCCCAGTGTCACTAGTAAGTAAACATTTATTCATTATAATTATTGATATACTTTATTACGTTTTTTTTAATTAAGACAGACAATTCATTATTGTAATAAATGTCTACTCCACTGTGCCTTTATTTGTAAGATAGTGACAGAAATGTCATGTTACTGCAGTTTTACTATATTCTTTGTGTCTTAGTTTGACGAGCGTAGTTGAGCGCCATGCAGTACTTTGTAATTCAAAACACTGTATGGTTTTGGTACTGTTTATGCGCGAGCCTATCGTCATTTCGGGCCCAAAATCCAGTCTCCGGGCTGATACTAAGTGGCAAAACTCAATATCACTTTGCCCAACCCGGAGTTCGAACCGAGGACCTCGACACTGCAAGCGTACCATAATATTATTACGCCACTGAGGCAGTCATTAGGTATATAATAATATCAGTCATGTATTATATACTGTCCCATTCTGGGCAGGGGCTTCTTCTACTACTGAGAGGGATTAAACATTAGTCCACCACGCTGCAGTGCGGATTGGTATACTTCACACACCCTCAAAATTCATTTAGACAACTTTTCAGGTATGCAAGTTTCCTCACTATGTTTTCCTTCACCGTTAAATCAAGCGATAATTCACAAAGTATACACACATAATTAAAAAAAACAGTCACAGGTGTCTTGGGATTCGAGCCTGCGGACATTCGTCTCGGCAGTCCGTTCCACACCTAACTAGGCTATCGCCGATCTTCTTTAGGCATGATTTTATTCTGATTAGCAGTAACGACCTTAACATATCCGACGCTTTGAGCGCCAGATCTTTGCGAGGCTCTTTTACATAATTTCCTATGGAAGGTAATATTTTTTCTTTAGGCCCCTTGCAAGCGCAAGGCCCTAGGTGGTTGGCCCGTTCGGTACTTCAAAAGTAGCCATTGTTGATTGGTAAATTTTCGCTTACCAGCTAATTATATGTATTTTTTTATTGCTTTTATTAATGAGACGAGCTTACCGTTCGCCTGATGGTAAGCGATACGACCGCCCATAAACAGCAGAAACACCAACACCTTAAATTACAAAGTATTGTTTGGTAATCCACTGCGCTCGACATCCTGAAACATGAGATACTTATCATGAGAGACTTATCATGTCCAGTAGTTACACTGGCTACAATGTCCTTCAACCCGGAATACAAGTGACTACTCACTGCTGCTTGGTAGAAATAGACATTGCGGTGGTACCTGCCCAGGCGGACTCTCACATATAAAAGATCACCGGCATGTTTAATGGAATTTATCTGCTATTTACATCCCTACGTGTATTTCAGCGGAAGCCACAAGCTACTCCCTCCTGCAGCAGAGACCGCTTCGCAACTTCGACTCTCAGACCTGTGGCCGCAACACCTTCTGCTGGTTTGGCTCGCTGAGCGCTGCATTCACTATAACAGCAGTTGTTCTCATCATCATCACGTTTCTGAGAGAGGAGCGCGTCGCGACAATTTGAATAAATGTTGTGAATTGTGACGGTCATTTTGTTTGGTAGTTGTAGATTGATTTATTTTAGGATTCATTGGACATTTCGAGTAAATAAAAAACCGATATGGACATACAATAAAGTATCAAGATATAAGCTCTAGAGGTGAGGCAATATGTCATTTGCCGGGCATTGCAGGCACAAATATAGACTAAAATGATTCCTCAAGTTCTGATAAATCCCCAATCTGCCTTCCCCAAATATGCCACACTCTTACCCTCAATAGAGCCGAATTAAGAATCACAGGGCCTCTACGCAATACACATATTGGGGTCTATTAACCTTTCCTGTGTCAAATCGTTCAACTTAATTTTCATTGTTTTTTGTTGAGTCGAAGGGCCCCTGGCCGGTGCCGTGCCCCTAGACAGTTGCCTAATCTGTCTTAAGGCTAATCCGGCCTTTTTTTTTTTTTTTTTTGTTTTCGCGGAGAAAGTCCCTTATTACTACCGTCCAGTCTTCGCGGGGGGCGACTGAGCGGTTATGTTGGGGTAACCGTTGCCTTACGACCCGACAATTGAAGCAGCCCGGGACCCTCGGGCGGCGGTCGGGCCGAGTCCCTAACTAATGACCCTAACCTAAGTCCCTACGCAACGGCCTACCAACTAAAACTCCGCGTTGACCCTCTTCGGCGCATAAGGGACGACTGCGGGCTTCCCCCGAGACAGCAGGTCCGAGTCTTCGTCCGCGGCCGCCCCTGCGCGGTGCCGCCTTGCGGCCCGTCTCCCTAAATGTGGGGGGCTCCTAAGCCCCTCGCACCGAAGGACGCTCTCAGCGTCAACGGCAGCATGAGGTCAACGCCACACTGCCGTCCATCCCGGGGGTCAACCGAAAAATGTGCAAGAAATGCACAAAAATGCACTAGGGCGGACAGCCCCCTGCTGCCCGCCGACGACCCCCTTCGTGGCCCCTATAAGTCGCCTCTTACGACAGGCAGGGGTTTACCGTGGTGGTATTCTCCAAACGCCCCCATTCCACAGGGCGGGAGACGCCGGTCAGTCGTCCACCCGGCGTCTCCTACGTCTCCTCTGACGGCGGGAGGGATCGGCCCTCTCACGATCCCTCTCGGCGCTCTCCTTCTGCGAGATGACCGCCTCGCAGAAGTGGGCCACCGCACGCCAGGCCTCCTGGCTGCCGACCATGGAAGCGACCACAGCCGGCAGCGAGAGATCTCCTCCGACGACTGACACGAGAGCGCTGCGCTCATCGTCCCAGGCTGGGCAAGACTCCAACGTATGTTGGGCCGTATCCCGCGGGCAGTTGTCACAATGGTGACACACGGCGCTAACCTCCGTCCCTGTTATCTGACACAGGTACTCACCGAAGCACCCATGCCCGGTGAGCACCTGTGTCAATCTATCATATTGCCGCGCCGTGGCGCCTGTCCAGCCACTGTGCAAAGACAGGACGCACTGCCGCGATGGCCCGAAACCCCGCTGACGGGGCCTCCAGCCTGAGACGCCACTCCTCTACGGCGGCTCGCCGTAAGGAGGCCCTCTTGGCCTCCACCTCCTTCAGGGTCGGACGCTGCCCGCTCCTGGACGCCCCCTCCCTCCAATGAAATGCATTGGAGAGAGCTTTGGCGTCCAGATCCCAGGGCAGGAATCCGGCCAAAAGACAAGCCGCCCCGTACGAGACCGTGCGGTACGCCCGTATGGCCCGCTGCGCTACGACCCGCTGCGGGCCCCGCAGGAGAGCGGCAGAACGCTTTCCCAGGGCGTCAGCCCAAACCGGGCTGCCGTACAACGCCATGGACCGCACGACCCCGTGGTACAATCTTCGACAGGGGATACCAGGACCTTCCAGGTTGGGCAGCAGGCTAGAAAGAGCGCCCGCCGCCCTGGACAACTTCGTCCTCAACTTTTCGAAATGGGCGCGGAAGTCCCATCGGCTATCCAAAATTAAACCTAAATACTTCATCGTTTTGCCGATGGGAATCCGCACCCCCTCAACTACGATGTGGGCACCGGCCGGTGGCCCCCGCCGAGGCCCGTGGAAACAAATGGCCTCGGTCTTCTCGAGGGCCACCTTCAAACCTAAACGCCTGATTCGGCTCACTACGTGACCGGTGCCCACCGCCGCCAGGGTCGCGGCGTCCTGGAATGTCTTGGACGTGGCCGTGACCAGCGTGTCATCTGCATAGCACGTCACGCCGACGCCCCAGAGATTGGCACCACGGAGCACCCAGTCGTACCCGATGTTCCACAAGAGAGGGCCTAGAACCGACCCCTGCGGGACACCGCACGACATTGCTCTTCGGTGCCACCCATCGGCGCCCGGGTACATCACGTACCTGTCAGAAAGGTACGCGTGCACCAGACGCCTGAGATAGGGCGGCACGACGTGGTACAGCAGTGCCTCGTTAATGCATGGCCAGGGGAGCGAATTGAACGCATTAGAGATGTCAAGGGAAACTGCAATAACTATTTTACCCCTGGCCACTGCTTCCTCCGCCTGCGACTTGACCCGCAGAATCGCGTGGACGGTAGAGCGTCCACCCCGAAAACCAAACTGATTGTCGGCCAAGTTGGGACCGACCCTCTCGAGGTGCTCGACGAGGCGCGCGTGTAAAATGCGCTCAAAAAGTTTGGCGACCTCGTCGAGCAACACGATGGGCCGGTAGGCCGACGGCGACTCTGCGGGTCTCCCCTTCCTTCTTCAGCAGGACGAGCTTCCCGGTTTTCCAACGCGCCGGGAAGACGCCCTGCACCATACAGGCGGAGAATAGGCGGCGGAGCCGCGGCCCCAAGTGCTCGAGGGCTAGCACCCAGGCTTTCCCGGGGATGCCGTCGAGACCCGGGGCGGTGTTTTTGCCCCGCAGCCGAAACACTGCCGCCCGCATTTCTGCGGGCGTAACCTCTGGAATATCCCCTGCCGATAACGACGATGACGCCACTTCCGTTGGCGCCATCGGTGGAGGAGTGGTATACTCGGTGGCCGGGAACAAGGCCGCGACTACATTGGCCAGAAGATCAGGCCTGAGACTCTGCGACAGTGGGGGTGCCGCCGATCGAAGTTTGTTGAACACTAGTCTGTATGGCCGCCCCCACGGGTCCGCGTCGAGAGTCTCTAAGAACTCCTTACGTGCCGCGACCTTGGCCCTATGAATGGCCACCCGCAGCGCTCTTTTCGCCTCCTTGTAGAGACCGTAGAGCTGCCGCTCCTGGTCCTCGTGATTCTGACTGCGAATACGGCGGCGGCGATGTCTGGCGTATCGGCGGCGCGAAGCCACGCATGACGCGCGCAACTGCGCTAATTCCGCCGACCACCAGTACACCTCCCGCCGCGGAGGACGACGGAGCGCCCGGGGCATGGCGGCGTCGCAAACATCCGACATTGCCACCCCGAACCACTCCGCCTCCTTCTCGACCCGCACCGGACCCTCCGGCGCAGGGAGCCACGAGACTGCCAGAGCGGCCAGCTCTAGGGCCTCCTTGTCGAGGCGTCCTAGAGCCCACCGCGGGCCGTCCTGTTGAGGGGCACTCGGTCCAACACTATTGGGCCGGATACTCGGGGGCGCGGAGACGTCGAACCTAATATAACGATGGTCCGACAACGTCTCCACGCCCACGAGGACTCTCCAGCCCTGGACACAACGTGCGACGGCGGGGCTCCCAAACGATAGATCCACAATAGACCCGCCGTTGTGCCGCACGCACGTGTTCACCGACCCTCTGTTCAGGACGGCCAGGCCGACGGAGATCGCCCATTCCTCCAGGACCCCACCGCGAGCGTTGGTCGCCGGCGAACCCCAGACCGCGGACTTCGCGTTGAAGTCGCCGGCGACGATCGTCGGGTGAGGTTGGCCCTGCTCAACCAGAGCCCCCAGCCGAACGAGAAACGTTTCGAATTCGGCCAAGGGTCTGTTGGGGGAGAAATAAACTCCTACTATCCACAAGTCCCCCAACAGAGCCGCGACGCATCCCTGGCCCTTCTCAACTTTTGCGAAGGGCGGGGAGCCAGCGGCACCCTGGGTGATGATGGCCACCGACCCGTCGATGTCCCCTACCCAGTTATCGCGGGGCGGGACAAAATACGGTTCGGCGACCACGGCCACTTGCACCGACCACTGCGCCAGGCTTTGGGACAACAGGTCCTGGGCGCGGGCGCAGTGGTTGATGTTCGCCTGGAGGAAACTGAGGTCCATTATTGATGGACGATCTCCTCCACATCCATCTCGGCCGCTAACTGCACTTGTTGCAGTGGGCTCGCCGCCTGCGGCTGGGACAGAACCTCAGCGGCAGGCGGTCTCCTACGTGGGCGACGTCGTGATTTACGGGAGGAGGCAGAACACGCCTTCCCCCCGATTCGATGCCCGGCGGGCTTTCCACTGGTGGCACACAAGGTGCAATTCGGTGTCTCCTTGCACTCTCGGGCCTTGTGCCCCGGCTTACCGCAGCGGTAGCATAGTCCGCTGCGGTCTGTGGGGCAGTCGCACACGTTCCTGACGTGACCCTGCTCGAGGCAGCGGTAACAACGCATAGGGCGCGCCTCGAGCACGGTCACTCTGGCTACGACCCACCCTATTTTCACGCGGGCCGCCTTTAACTTCTTCGCCACCCTAGTTGGTACTTTGGCCCAAACGGATCCCATTCCCGACCTGTCTGGACGGATCTGTCCCACTTTGATCGACTCCGCAGCACACTCCCCGGCACTGCAGAGGGCCGCCTTGACCGTCTCTGGGGTGGCCGCGAAGTCCAGTCCCGAGATCCGCAGCTCCGAGCACTTTGTAGGTCGGGATATGATGACGTCCTCGGTCGCAAAACATTCTCTTAGTCGGGCGGCTAGAGCATCGGCCTTTGCTCCGATTCGGCTCCTGGGACCTCATAAAGCATCGCCCCCGTGGCCGCGTATTTCGGCTTGAGCCTGTCTATGTTTAGGCCGCTAAGGTCCACTCGTTGTTGGGCGTTCGTCAGTACCCCGGCGTAGGTAAGGCCTTTTCTCGACAGCCGCCGGTGTCAGCGAAATAGTGACTGCGGCTGACTTCGGCGGCCGGAGCTTCGGCTCGGGGCGTTTCGTCGATTGCCGTGGCGCCAGGGTTTTGGTCGCGCTGGTCTTACTTTTCTTTTTCCTGCTCACGACCTCGGTCCACGGCGTCTCCATTGATTCCGGAGCTGGCGGCAAAGGGCGGGGCTCCGGAGGGGACGGTGCCGTCTTCTTCTTGTTGCCCTTTTGGGGCTTTGGGCCTGGCGCTGTTTTCTTTATTGCAGCGGTCTTCGTCTGCTTGCCTTTAGTAGCGGGTTGCACTGAAACGGTCGCCGTTGCCGTTGAAGGTCCAGCGATGGCTTGCGGCGGCGCACTTGACGGTCCGGCTACTGGGGCGGGAATTGGGGAGCGGGGGCTGTTTTCTTCCCCTTGCCCTTCCCTTTCTCCTTCTTTGTCTTGGGCTGCGGCCCTCCCACCAGTCCCCCCGCCACGGGGAGTTGTATGTCCCCAGGGGTGGATTTCCTCTTCTCTTCGTGTGCAAGAGGCGGTCTCTGAGCTGGCCCCATTAGTGCGGACTCTAGCCGGGCCTGCACCCTTGCTTCCACCATGGCTAGCATCTCCTCTGTGGTGGTCCTGCTGCTATTGGCCGCCTCCAGGTCTTCAAGCCGACGGCGGAGGGTGGCGTTCTCCTCTTGAAGCGCTTTCATGCTGGCTTCCAGGCGGGCGCTGTTCTCCTGCGCCTTTTCCGTTCTTCTTCGAGGCGCGCAATGACGGCAGACTCGGGTTGCTCAACGTACCGGGCGACGAGGTTGCTCACCCGGTTGAGCGCCTCTTGGGACGTGCCCTTAAGGTTGCCCGATTTACGCATGATTGCGCGCACGATATTCTCGCACTCCTTGAGGTCCTCCTTGAGGACGGGGCAGTCTTCGTCCGTGTCATTTGTCCTGGGAATCGGCGACTTCACAAAGCGTAGGCGCTCCTCGATTTCCTTTTCGGCTTTTTGTCGGGCCTCCTCCCGCTTCAGCCTATCGCGTTCCCGCTGTGCCTTTCTTAGCCCGACGTATTTTCCGACAGAGGGGGGTTGTCCCCTTCCCCTGCCGTCGACTGTCAGAGCCTTAGGCGCCGGCTCATCCGTGTCACTCGTACAGAGTGAACAACTATTCCTTGAGCGGGAGTGCCTCCTCCAGAGCCTCCCGCTCCGGACAGAGGAGACACTGCTGCTCGACTCCGAGTCCATATCAATTGGCCTGTTGGTATCGGCCACGTCTTCGATGGGCTTAGCGCCCTTCTTCTCCTGCGAAACGTCTGCATCAACAGGCTTGCGCCCGTCGAACTCCGCCTCCCCTGACGGAACCGGGGTAGGCAACCGCGTCAAAGTTATAATGGGTGTTTTAAAAAGATCAAATTCCATATTTGTTCCCACGAGTATGGGGGAAAGGGTGGTCCGCCCAGGCAGAGCCCCCTGTACCTGGGTAAGCCTAGCGTAACCCGCACAGAGTGTCGGCCGGTACTCTGGCGGGGGTCGCACTCGAGACCGAACTACCCATCGGCCATGCATCCCCTCGCGGTGCGCCGCCGCTTGGGATTCGGGGTGATTTTTTATAGAGGTTTTCTTCCTCGCGGTCCGGGCGGTTAAGCCAAGACCCTCGGTCCAGCAGGAGCGCGAGACATATCCACAGACCTCCACACCAGATTACGATCTACGACGGCGACAATGGGAGAGGGAATCCCCCCCACTGCCTGCTCGGGGCGGGGTGAGCGCACACCGATTCCGTCGTCGCCCCCGGGACAGAACCGGGGGCCGCCCGAGATGGGCCAATCTCCCTGCACTGCGACACGACGGCCGCCGCAAGAGGCGACGACCGTCAACCAGCACATTTGTCAGGATATTCGCCAGCGCGCAGATCAGCCTGATCGGTCTGATCGACGCGCCGTTGCCCAGGGTGCACCAACGAGGAGGTTTCCTGACCTAGCACCCTAAATCCGGCCCTACCACAATGCATCCTCTTTTATAGACTAACGTGCTTTTTTAATAAACGATTCTTATCACTTTTTTCGATTCATTTCCGAAATTAAGCGATAAACATACAAATACAGTTTACTTAGGATAAACTTTTAGCGTTAAGAGGTGATTAAGAATTGCTTAAATAGCTGTCAAAAAACTTCACCAGTTCCTAGTTTAAACCTTATTAAGAGGCAAGATGGCGGGTTTTGACTTACAGCTAATCGAGTAAATTTGTGTTTTAACTAAACATACTTAGCTTTGCGACATTTTTATAAGTAAGATGGATAGCTTTTTGACATGCTTACAAATGAATAATTTGGATAAATATTCAAAATAAACATTGGAAACGTCTCTCAGTATGACCATAAGTAAGGACAAGAGCTCAGGACCATAACTCTTCCTCTTAACTTATTTCCAGAACATTCCAAGAAATATCAAACTGTGGCGGCGACATGGACCAACCCAAGCCGCGTCTCCCGGCGTACGCCAACGCGTTCCGGATCCGAGGGCCGGTCCTCGGCGCGGATACATGTTTAGGACGCAACATACTGATTATAATGCTGGTGGGAATATGTCTATCCGTCACGCTCAGTGTGATCGTGGTTATTGTGATATTAGTGAAAAAGTACGGCGATGATTGGGACATGTGAATAAATTTGTAAACTATGTCCTTGTTTTTTTTCTTAAATATAAAAATGTATAGTTACGTAAAAAAAGATTTATTTTTCATTTTATTGTAAACACCTCAATCGTTATTTTCGAATCAATTGTAATGTAAACCAAAATGTTTGTCCTCGATCAGCTCGATCAGCATGTCAGGAAAACTTTGTTCCAATCAAATTTCATTTCCTCTATTAATTTGTATATAGTTTTGGGTCAGTACTTTTGGGATTATTTAAAAAGGCTGTTTATGATGATGAATCATTCTCAAAACGACGCTTGCAACCCTAGCGGCGAGCATCATCCAATGCAAAAACAAAACGCATTCTGCAAATGGCGGCCGCGTAACCGCAGCAAGAAAACACATTGTAATTTTGTGATTGTATCGAATTCACTGTGATTACCACGTAAAAATAGTCTAAAGTGTGATTAGTTTAAGGAATATTTAGTTTTAAGTGCACGCGACGATGTGCAGTTAATTAGTGTTACAGCAGGGAGATTGCCATGACGCAGTTTCTGCCTCCAAATTTATTAGCACTTTTCGCTGCGAGGGACCCCATCCCGTACCTCCCGCCAGCAGCGAAGCTCCCGCATGAGAAGAAACAGAAAGGATACGATGGAGTCGGAGCGTTTCTCAATTGTTTTGAGGTTAGTTTTGTCGTCTCAATTTGGTTGCCAGTTGGTTAGTGTCCAAAATTATGTTGGATTATCAAAAATGGCTCGAATGAAAAATTGAACAAAACAAAAAGGAGATGTTTAGCTCGTGGTATTTTTTGTATTTCCAAATTGGCTATTGTACATGGGTTTTAGCTTCATAAGTTTAATTATTACGTTAAATGATTATTTTTAAGTCTAATGCCTAATTATATTGCAAATCCGCTGAGATATGACATATATTTGGTATTTTTCATAGGCATCCATTTTATAGAAGTAGAAATAAATTAGTATTCCTTATTTACGGATGCAATTCGTTTGAGAAAAAACACATTTGTGCAAACAAATATGCAATGGACGCCGCATTCATAATAAAATGTATATTCAGATACCTTACCTAGGCTGTCATGACGTTGAATTAAAGAAATTATATAACTAGCCTCTTGACTGCCAATAATTTTGGAAAAATATTGTTAGATGGATGCCACGATAGCCTAATTGGTTGTTGAACGGACTGCCGAGAGGAATGTCTCCAGGTTCGAATCCCAAGGGCACACACCTCTGAATGTTCTAAAATTATGTGTGTATTTGTGAATTCTTGCTTACTTTAACGGTGAAGGAAAATATCATGTGTAAATCATGTGCATACCTGAGAAGTTCTCCATAGGAATTTTGAGAGTGTGTGAAGTTTACCAATCTGCACTGGGCCTGCATGGTGGACTAAGGCCTAATCCCTCTCAGTAGTAAAGGAGGCCCGTGCCCAGCAGTGTGACAGTTATTATTATTCTTAGATGAATATATGTAATTTAAATTGAGGACCACAATACAAACTAATATAAAGATGTATGCTATCCAAGTATAATAAGCAGACAATATACCATACTAACTTCAGCACTTCTATAGATCTTATCAATTTTGTGTAATTTTAAAATGAAGATAGTCAATTCCTATCTACATATTAAAATTGAGTATATATTATTGACCAATATCTCCATCCTCTCTGTGATTGAAGGCTGCAGTATTCAAAACGGAAGTAAAAATTAAACATATAAGCACCAAAAAGCCATAAATTAATTTTATGTCTATCAAATGTTTGTTTGGACACAAGACTCTTTAATCATCAATTTTGCCCCATAGCACCCGTCGGAGACCCCGCCGCCGACGCGGGTGGAGACGCGCGAGGAGCGCCTCGAGCGGCGCAGGCGCGAGCGCGCCGAGCAAACCGCCTACAAGCTCGAGCAGGAGATAGCGCTATGGGACCCCACCGCTAATCCTAAGGCCACTGCCGACCCGTTCAAAACACTGTTTGTGGCGAGAGTCGTGAGTATCTACACACTTTTATTACTATTAAACTCAGTTTCTGACATAAATACATAGTATCGCTCCTCTATCCAATAGGCATAGCCAGAGACTATAGATTGCCACTTTGCAATTCTGGCATACTTCTCTCGCTTCCTCCACCTTCATCAATCTTTCATTCCCAGCAGTTCAGGGTATTTTTAAACAGGCCTTTACTAAGAATATCATCTGATATTCGAAGATTCGGTGCGGTCGACCCCTACCGGCTCACCTCAGTTTCTTTATTGACATTAAAAGTGTTGATAGGCTAGTTGGTTGTGTAATAGACTGTTGAGACCTCAGAGAAATTTCTAAAATGATATGTGTATTCATTATTAATTATTGCTCATTAACGGTGAAGGAAAACATTCTGGGAAAACTTGCATACCTGAGAAGTTTTCTATAATCTGGAATTTTGAGGGTGTGTGAAGTCTACCAATCCGCACTAGGCCAGCGTTGTGGACTAAGGCCTAATCACTTTCATTACTAGAGGAGGAACATGTGCAGTAGTGAGATGGTATTATAATACAGAGCTGATATTATTATTATATTAAAAATAGAATCTAAAAACGTTTACAACACAAATGTAAATTTAGGCAAAAGTAGAAGAAATTGGTAGCATTGCCCACAATTTTCTATGTTTGACTTGTAATGGACAATTTCAATAAGTCTATTACTAGTTTACAGTAAATTTCCAAACAATGGAAAGAATACAGCAATCTAAATATGTCATATGTAAGTATGTTAAACATACTTTATTCTAAATGGCCCATTGTCGCTGTATCATTAAATGATACTTATTTATTTATTTATTTCATTGGTACACCAACAGCATATATATATAAACAAAATTAAACTTCTAAAGACATAGAAATCATTAGTGGCTGATATATATGCCTATTACAGGTATACACATTACACAACTATATGTAAATTACAAGTTAACTTCAATACCTAAAATATATATATATATATATATACAACAGAATTTTACTAGCTAAGATGAATTAAATTTAAGTAGCTGATGTAAGAGGATTACAAAACGTCAATAATTTGTTCTTGAAATTTATCATTAAAAACATCAAGCTCTTTTATTTTGCTAACAAAGTCATTGTACTCGTTACACATGCGTGTAACAGGACTTTGTAACCCAAGGTTGGTACGCGATGGAACAGTGTGAAAAATTTTACTCATGTGATATCTGATATATACGAATAAGCCCACGTCATTCCCAGGGTTTTTATTTCCAAACTAAATTTTATTGAAATATGTTGGATAGTTTTTGCGTTTATCGCGTTCAGACAGGTAGACAATTGGAGCGGCGGACTTTGTTTTAGAGGACTGCCTCGGTGGCATTGTTGTACTGCATGCGCGGTACGGCAGCGCTCTGAGGTCCTGGGTTCGAATCCCGGGTCGGGCAAAGTGATATTTGGGTTTTTCTGGTCAATATTAGCCCGGAGCCCCTATCACAACCTTGGACGGAACACACTCGGCGAAAAGTGGGTACCCTGGTTGCGCCTCTGTATACCCCTTCGGGGATAAATGCGTGATGGTGTGTGGGTGAGTTACAAGAGTAACAATTTCGTCATACATGATTGTTGCGTAACTTTAACCGTTTACGCAGCGCACGCAACGGAAACTCAAAAGGAATACATTTTCCCCGTTTTTGCGTTGATACGCTCCTGTTAGTCATAGCGTGTTTTTATATAGCCTATAGCGTTCGTCGATAAATGGGCTATCGAACACTAAAAGAATTTTAGAATTTGAACCACTAGTTCCTGAAATTAGCTTGTTCAAACAAACAAATTCTTTAGCTTCATACAATAGTATACTGCCATGCTAAGCGCAAGTATAGTTTTATAGTTTTGTATGTAAAACTGAGATAGAGAAACTCTTTTAAGGTTTTTTTAACAAGTTCTAAACAAGATATCGTTATTTAGGTAAGTTCATTGGATCGGTATTTCTTTAAGCTATCTAATGACATCAAAATCAAGACTTTGATTTTTTTTGAAATAACGCTTTTGAGCTTCGCACGATAGTATAAATAATGCATTTTACAACTGAACATATTAATTATAAGTGTTACGTATAACATACAAAATGTTGTTGAAATAAAACAAAGAAAATTGTCATGATATCAATTTAAACAAACCCAAGCATGGCATACACTGTAGCCACAACTTTATGCTATAATTAGACATCTATATTTATTGTGGCATTAGGTATTTGACATTTGATATTTGCTTACATTAGATTGCTATATTCTTGCATCACATTTATTGCTGTAATGGGCTTCGATATTTTGACATTTGGCATAAAAATTAAAATAAAAGTGGTACCATGGAGCTCCTGGCTAAACTTACAACAATGTCTAGTTGCACTTCATTTTGTCAGTAAAAAGCCAAAATGAGTTTCAATCAGGCTAATATAATTGTGTTGACTGACGACGGGTACTCATCTGCCCTCAATTGCCACTACCTGGAGCCTAAACCACTTCCATCAGGTTTAGTGGGGTAACAGGTTGTACCTATATAAAAAACATGGTGATATTTTTTAGAATAACATCAATAGGTTATTGGACTGTTTACTATTTAAATATTTAACTCATATAAATTTTAACACAGAATTATTAAAATTTGGTAAAAATTTAACAAAGTATAGACCTTTGAATTTTGTTAGAAGGGGTGAGTGTTAAGAAACGGAAACGCGCACGTGACGTCATTAGGATAATGACGTGTGTGTAAGAAAGAGATGGTGCGATATCTTCACTACGCGTCCACTCCTGTCCATTGCAGTATTCGAAACATGAATTACTGGCTCGTTTGTCAACAATTTTTTTTTGTACTAATTACTGTTATATGTACGTAGAATAATGTACAAAATAAAATACAAGATGATCTCCAATTAAATAACATGTTGATTTGACGATGAAACCTGCATACCTGAGAAATTCTCTATAGGAATTTTGAGGGTTTGTGATGTCTACCAATCCTAGTCCAACTTGGCGGACTGAAACCTAATCCCTCTCAGCAGTTTTGGAGGCCCGTGCCCAACATTGGGACAGTACATAATACAGAGCTGATATTATATTACACTAACGTTTACTCGCGGCTTCGCCCGCGTGAAGGAGTTTTCCGGGTTTATTTTTGTCAGACTTACTTGATATGTATCGGTATATTATATTATGACCAAATTACACAGAATCATTATAAATTGTAGCCTATGTGTTATTCTGATGTATAACCAGTATTACTGTAAAGTTTCATCCAAATCCGTTCAGTAGTTTTTTCGTGAAATAGGAACAAACATATACATACATCCATCCTTACAAACTGGCATTTATAATATTAGTAGGATATTACTTTTTTTTTAGTAAGTAAAGCAATGTCAAAATACTGTAACTTTATTAGTGGGAAATATTTATTTATTACATTATTGAATTGTGTATTTGTTCCAGAACTACGACACATCGGAATCTAAACTGCGAAGAGAGTTTGAAGGATATGGTTCTATTAAAAAAGTAAGTCTGTTTTTAATCATGATTAGATTAGTTAATAATTCTAATATGTTGCTAACTTGACACCAGCAAATTTGTGTAAAATTTAAGTTATCAAAAGTGAAATATTTAATAATATTTTTGTTCAAAATAAAAAAATCTGTAATAGCATGCAAATCGGCTGCGGTTTTGGCTTACCTAATACATTCTAACCTTGCTTAATAAATCATTATTTCTAACTGTCCATAAGTCAATCCAATGTGAAGTTAACATTAGGCATATAAAAGATGTCAACCTCCTTGGGCACGAAACTGGTCAATATTGTGTTCAAAAACCCAAGAATAGTAACATTCAGGAGTTTACTGTCAATGGCTTTTATTGAGCTGTTAGACCTTTGATTCCCAAAGTGGCCCAGGCGGACCCCCAGGGGTCCACGGGAGACTCGACGGGGTCGGTTGGCGTGACCAAAAAATGCGGGTTCACAATTCATAAGCAGGGATCCATGAAAATTTATCTGATTTTAGTAGTAAAGAACTAAAATATTGGTTTGACTTCAGCTATCAATGTAGGCAGATAATATTTTAAGAAGCTCACCGAGTGTTACATGTAAAAACTTGCATATTTTGGGGAATATGATAAAAATTTAGCTGCAGGGTGCAGCAAATTTTTGGAAGTGGTCTATGAGAGTTTTTATTGTTTTGAATGACGAGATGAGCTTGCCGTTCGCCTGATAGTAAGCGATACGATCCATAAACAGTAGAAACATCAACACCTTGAATTACAAAGTATTTTTTGATATTCCACGGCGCTCGCCATCCTGAGACGTGAGATGTTAAGTCTCATTATGTCCAGTAGTTACACTAGCTACAATATCCTTCTATCCGGAACTCAACAGTGACTACACACTGCTGCTTGTCGTCAGAAATAGGCATTGCGGTGGTATCTACCCAGGTGGACTCTCACGTATGAGAGACCTATCATCACCAGTAAAGTAAAGTATGTGAATTTCTGCGTTAGATCAAAGTCCCTAATAAAATTTAAGTGAATCAAGCAGTCTAGTATACAACAACTTCTTTCTTTTCAGATTCACATGGTGTTTAACAAGGAGAGCGGCAAGCCGCGCGGCTACGCGTTCATAGAGTACGAGCGCGAGCGCGACATGCACTGTGAGTACACGCGGCGTGCGCACGCGCACCTCGCACCACACGCGCCGCGCCCGGCGGGGGCGGGGGCGGGGGCGGGGGGGCAACGCGGGCAGATGTTGTGGTTTACAAAGAAACATATATGGGCGTATATTACAATTTTGATTTACTTAAATCTAGGCGTATGAAAAGCGTTTTGGACAATATAAAATCAGATATTTTTCAAAATATAATTAGTTTGCCCTAGTGGGGGCAGGAAAGAAGAAATAAAGATGTCAAGGGAAAATAGATCAGAAAGAAACAAATGGGAATTAACACCCACGATTACATGGAAATAAATAAAAAAGAATACTAATGATTATGTAGTCAAAGATGGGGAAGGAAACTTCTGATTATATAGTCAAAGATGGGGAAGGATACTTCTGATTATGTAGTCAAAATGGGGAAGGATAATTCTGATTATGTAGTCACAGATGGGAAAGGATACTTGTGATTATGTAGTTAAAGAGAGGGAGTGATAATTCTGATTATGTAGTCAAAGGATACTTGATTATGTAGTTAAAGAGAGGGAGTGATAATTCTGATTATGTAGTCAATGATGGGGAAGCATACTTCTGATTGTTTCGTCTTATTCAGTTTTTAATAATTCATAAATTGACGTGACTTCGCGTTGTTAAGACGTACCACAACATCTGCTCAATATTTTTCTTCAACCCCGGACGTCTCCCGTCGTCGCCTCCAATGTTCATACAGAACATCGATTTAACGTATTTTTTTAGATAACTTTTTTCATTTTTAAAGCTGTTATATGTTACAAAATTATGAATACGTTAAATCGGTGTACACTCTATTGACGCCTTCTCGGAGGGGGTCGTTTTTATAAAAAAAATATGGCTTCAGTATTTGAGACATATAATTTGTGCTGACTTTTAACTAAGCATTTATTTTACAGGAAAAAAAACGTGTTGACATATTTTTTTACAGTTAAAAATTAAATATGAAAATTTTGCCTCCGCTGAGGCCGGATTTATTTATAAGTAAAATATATATATTTCCTTTTTTATTCTTTAAACATTTCGAGTTCTGAATTCCTCTGCCTTCTCCGAGTGTTATCTGTTTTTTTTTCTATAATGGACACTTCTTCCTTGCACATTATATTCCTTACTTTACACATATCTATATATTATTTTATTTCTACTCTGGTTCGACTTCTTTTTACCTACCATTTTGTTTTTTTTAGCCAATTCGTTTGTTTTTTTACAGTAGTATAAAATTCTCCGCGAGTTCTCCTCCTATAAGGCGTCAAAAAGAAAGAAAAAACTTAGGTATAAAATTAGGTATACGCGTTACAAAAAATACGTTGTTATTCAAATACAATGTAATAAATTGATGTTTTTTTCTATTTTTACACCACAGACTCAGCCGTTTAGACTACCGAGATATCTGGCTCCTTCCCTCTATAATAGGTTTGTATGTGGTAAGACTGCTACATACATTATGGAATGTCAGAAAAAAAAAGAAAAAAGGAAAAAAAAAACAAAAAAGGGCGTAGTCGTACATTTTTAATGAAAAATGTTTTTTTACACAAAAAAGTGTATTCGTGTAGTCGTTTCATATTTTTTCTTTTTTTAATGTTTTTCTTTTTGGTAAAATTGCGCATTTATTTAAATTTATTGCAATGCGCGTCAGGTAAAGTAAAAAAAAAACGGTTTCGTCGTGGTAAGTTGTCGGGTTGTAAAGTAAGTACATGTGGACGGTAGGTATCTGGTGGTGGTGGTGTGGACGGTCGCATGGATGGTCAGTATAATATGTAAAAAACTGAAATAATCCATAAGGTTTCCTTTCTTTTCTAGACTTCACTTGTATTCTCGCCAATGTTTATTGGCCTATTCTTTTGGTTAAGACATCTAATTGATATTACAATTCGCAAAAAAGTATTTGTCATTTCACTGTGCTACATAAAAAAATCGACTTACAAAAAATATGCTCAACTAAAAAAAAAAAAAACACATTTTAATTATTATACTCCACTGAGAAAATAAGGTAAGTCTCGATAAATAACTGACCTTTTCACTGCGTTACGTTCGCTCATCACCACCGATATTATAAAATATATAAAAAGACGGTAGGTATAACCTTTATATATTTACACTAATGTGTTTTATACGGCGTCACTCGGCTTGGTCGGTAGGTATCATTTTTATTATTACTGTCACACACGTTACGTACAAAAAAAAAACTCGAAAATAGCGTCCTTACACCAAATTCGTGTAAAAAAATTGTTCTCGATTTTTTTTCTTTGTTTTTTCCGTTTTTTTATTTCGCAGAAATGTTTTTTTCTGCGAAATGACAAAACGGATGAATCTTTCTAGGTGAAATAAGAGAATATTTTTTTTTTGCGAATTTGCACTTCTTTTTCAGGTTTCTGTGTGTTATTGACAAGTTGTCGTTAAAAAACCTCACATTCCGAACTTGTGAGAGAATTTTTAAATCGCGCGTGTAGTAAAAATATGTATGTTTGTATGCGTCTATGTGGACCTTATTTTTACCTTTTGCTAATTGTATAGAAAGACAGAAATTCGGTTTATATATTTTCTAACTGAATACAAGATTTTTGTCTCGTTTTTTATTTTTAAAAAAATATATTTTTTTAGTCCTTTTTACAAACTACAGAGAGCCAACTCGTACAAAATTCTTCTGACTAACGCACTACCATTACTAAATTGTTGACACGAACAAAAATTGGCCTGTTACAAAATCACAATCAAAATTACGTTTCACGTTTATAGTTTATACATGGTGATGAATTTTCAAGCGCGTATTAAAAAAAAACAATAATGACACCATGTACGCGTATTTTTATACAATTGCGGACACATTGACAAAAAAAAAGTAAAATTGTGGTCTATGTATTCGTATTTATGCGTTGTTTTGTGTTTGTCCGATAGTTTCTTCAGATTTAGAATCTACTGTGGTCGGAAAAGGGAAAATCTAGTCATGTAAAAAAACAACTTTTTTATATTCGCCAATTTCAACAAATAAATGTTTAAAATATATTTTGTAAATATAAAAAAATGGTAAAATAAAAAAAAAACGGGAAAAATTAGTCAATTCCCTCCAAAACCGTCAGCTACTGTCGGACAAACACAAATAGTTTGTAACGAGTCCGCGGCCTTCTGTAACGCTATGCTGCGTGTCCACAGCGGCGTACAAGCTGGCGGACGGCAAGAAGATAGACGGCAAGCGCGTGTTGGTGGACGTGGAGAGAGCGCGCACTGTCAAAGGCTGGCTACCGAGGCGACTGGGTAAGTTTACATGTCAAATGGTTGGTGGTCTCTCATATGTGAGAGTCCGCCTGGGTATGTACCATTGCAATGTCTATTGCTGCCAAGCAGTGTGTAGTCGCTGTTGTAGGTTTGAAGGGCATTGTAGCCAGTGTAACTACTAGACATAATGAGACTTGATATCTCATGTCTCAGTGCGAGCGCAGTGGAATACCAAATACTTTATAATTCAAGGTGTTGGTGTTTCTACTGTTTATGGGCGGTCGTATCGCTTTCCATCAGGCGAACGACAAGCTCGTCTCGTAATTCAAAGTATATAAAAAAAGGATATTTTTACGGCTTTTAAGTTTTACTCATGATGCTTTTGTTGGTTATTACTGTAGTAAATATTCCATGTGAGTAGTTATTTTTAATTAGCATTTAACGTTTGTTAACCTGAATAGAGTCGGCTTATACAAACACACCTTTTGGGTGAGCTGGGAGCCAACTGGGAGAGGATGAGACGTCAACGATTAGGAATGCGCGTAGTCGTTGCGAACTTTCAATCTAACCATTACGGTATTCGGCACGCGGGCCGGAATTGTTAGAAGGGTCGGAGGGACGGGAAACGCGGCGAGGACGGAACTGCGGTATTCTGCAGTGTAAGAGTTTTAGGAACTTAGTTTTACGACGAACAGCCTCGTTTTTATAACGAGTTATCTCGATCCTTACAGGAGCAGTTTTGGTGTGATGTTGGTATAGTGTCTATACGTGTTTGTGTGGCAGGCGGCGGGCTCGGCGGCACGCGGCGCGGCGGCGCGGACGTCAACATCAAGCACTCCGGCCGCGAGGACAACGAGCGCGAGCGCGAGCGGTACCGCCTCGAGCAGAGGGACCGCGACGAACGCGCCCGGCACGACCGCGACAGGGACAGGGACAGGCGTGAGTACACAGCACTTTCACAACGCACTACACTACACTCACTAATTACTACAACTATTTCCCATAGTCACTACATTACACTCACTAGTCACTACACTAAACTTACCAGTCACTATATTAAACTCAACAGTTACTACACTTCACTCACCAGTCACTACACAACGATGGATTAGTATACACGTTTTTTGTATATACGGCTAGATGCCTTACACATTGTGAGATATATCGGCTCGTTCCTCATACCGCGCAATAGTAACATGCGCCCCGTGTGTTGCAGCGGCGGCGGGCGCGCGGCGACGCTCCCGCTCGCGCTCGCGGCGGCGCTCCACCTCGCGCACGCGCCGCCGCGAGAGGGAACGGGAGGACCCGGAGAGGTGAGACATGCTATTGTTATACAAATATTAATGCTAGTACACTATCGAGAGTTGAGGCTGACACGACTGGCGAGGTGCAATTATTTGTTGTCGGTCGAATACCGTCTGGACTTCACTGCGTTTACTATCATGTGCAATCTATATAACTCAAAGGTGACTGATTGACATAGTGATCTATCAACGCACAGCCCAAACCATTGCACGGATCGGGCTGAAATTTGGCATGCAGGTAGATGTTATGACGTAGGCATCCGCTAAGAAAGGATTTTGATTAATTCTACCCCCAAGGGGATAAAATTACTTTGAACCTATCAGTACCGGTAAAATATGTAGCAAGACTTTTATAATACAGTGGACTTTTATTCCGGAAAACTTCTTGACGAGGGTGAAGCCGTGAGCAAAAGCTAGTGGGGTCATATAGCGTGGCCTGCGCGGAACTTACCCGCTGCCGTGGAGTTACTGAGTGAGAGTGTTATGTCCCGCAGACGGCGGCGCCGCTCGCGGTCGCGCTCGGAGCGGCGGCGGCGCTCGCGCGACAAGGAGCGCGAGCGCGACAAGAAGCGGCCGCGGCGCGACCGCGAGCGCAAGGAGCACAAGGTCAAGCCCGAGGACATCAAGGTCAAGCAGGAGCCCGCCGACGGTCAGTACACACGGTTTTTTTTTCATTGATATTTTTTGCTTTATTAGCAATTTTTTTTTTTTGTTCAACATATTTCCTCGCTGTGTTTCTCCATTTTTTTACTGTCTTAATTTTTTTATTACTATATTTCCATATTTTGCTTCTTTATTTGTTTATTTTATTCTACTTTTGTACTATTTTTCCTGCATTTTTTTCTTGTATCGTAGACGATTTTTTGTTTATATTTTCACTCATTTTAAACTCGTAAACGTAAAAAAAACTTAGAATACTACATTTTACTTATTTGCTTTTCAAACTTTATTTTTAGTCATGCTTTGATGTTTTTTTTTTTATCTTTCGATAGACCTATTATTTTTTTAGTTAACCTCATTCAAAAAAAATATTTTATTTTGCAAAACTTTAGTTCGCCCCACACACGACTTCCATATAAAAGTACCCAAGTTTATATACCATTTGTACCCGCAGACTATCCGGAGTTCTCCCTGCCTCCAATGGACGTGCAGATCAAGCAGGAGCCCGGCGACGACGAGAACAAATACAACCCCGAGGAGGCCAACGGAGACGAATACAACTACTGAGTGTCGTGTGTGTGTGGTGCAGTGCGGTGTTACTAGTGGACGTAATAGTGAGCTGCAGGGTGCTGGACATTTCAACAAATCTAGAGACGGAAGAAACTCCTCTGAAATTATACTTGCCATTGATGTATATTCTATAGACACAAACGTCCATATAAACTGTTCAAAATCTGAGCTAAAATGGCGACCAAAACGTCACTGTTATAACCTATTTATTTACTTAACAACAAATAATTTTACTTATTTGGCAAGTATTTTTTATTCAAATCCAGGTTTACACTTAGACTCGCGTTTTTATTATGAGAGCCATTCCGTACACAACCTTAAGCTGTCAATTTTGACCATACTAAAGTCAGTTTGAATGGATTGCAGTTCAATTTAGTAGAACACAGTGAATGTTTGGAATGCCATATCTAGTACGTAGTAGATATATATCGATGGTTGTAACAATGTAAAAGAATGTGAAATCATTATCATCAGCTAGAGGATATCTTGCACAGGCATCTATCAAAGAATTTCAGTTGGATCTAATAGAAGTGGTTTGCAGTGACCTTCTGTTAGATCATCTGTCCACCTCGTGGATGGACGTACGAATGGACAATACTGTGTTTCTTATCAGTGGTATAGGGGTTTTATCGTTCGGAGCTGAAATTTGCCTGCGTCCTTGGTGGGTGCGAGTTAAGTGCGTAAGGGCGACGAGGCCAGGATCTGAAAGAGGTGTCCAATTTCATCAAAAATTTATCTATTTTTATGCGCCTTCGGTTGGTTCGAGGCTCTGGGTGGGGTCAAAAAAGGGTTTGCAATTTCAACTATATTTTAAATAAATGTTCCGCTTGCTTATCGCGCCCTTATAATATGTTTACATACAGCCATGGTTCTCCAACCCCCTTGCCTAGTGATACTACTGCTACTAATATAGTTCGGCTAACTAAAACTGGCAAGTCAACAGTTAAAATATAAGTACACAGTGTGGTTCATATTGTAAATGAAGGAACAGATATAAAAGAGCATGCTATATTTTTTATTGTTGATGCGTTGTCATGACAACTGTGTTTACAGATCCTACACGCGAAATATGTATACGCCAAGGCCCTTATTCTGTATGATAGTGTAAACGCGTAACGCGGCCGTGTCATGTTATCTTCGAGAAATGTGCGTGGAATGGTATTCTGTAAGCCAAATTTCTATAGTAGTAGTAACATGATGCGTTGCGTTACGTGCTTGTTACAAACTGTTAAAATAACGCGCGGGATAAAGAATAAGGCCCCAGCTTTAGATAAGTCTGTTGTAGTTCTAGATTTTGCTCGCGTGAAGGAGTTTTCCGGGATAAAAGTCCCGCTATATATTTTCCCGGGATAGACAGTAGCCTATAACCTTCCCAGGGTCTGAAACTGTCTCCATGCCGAATTTCATAAAAATCCGTTCAGTAGGTTTTGAGAAAATCGATAACATACAGACAGACAGAAAAGGGGACTTTGATATGAGATTTCTCAAAATAAATGTGCGCAACGAAATAATTTTTACGAAATGTTAGGACTTTTTCTATCAAATATAGATTTAATGTATTGAGAAAAAAAAACAGATTAGACAGAAAAAAATCTTACAATATTTCGTTATGTATGTTTTGGAAATACGACAGTCGACACGATATGGACCCCACTCCAATTACCTTCAGTTGCCGAGGGAGGGGGGGGGGGCTTGCTGTGACCATATACCACACATTTATTAACATTAGATGTACTTGGTCGCATTATACCCGCTAGTGACGACCGCGTGCGACCACGCGACCACGATGTATGTAAGGTTTATGAATAAATTGTAATAATTAAGAATATTTGTTTTATTTACATAGTTTTTACTTATTTATATCTCCTAGCCGAAGGTTTTTTTTTGGGGGAGCCACCGTGGTTGTGGCCTGGTGTACCCTGCGAACGGTGTACAAGCGATCCCCCGGCTTAGCAACCACGGCGGACCCTAGGAAGAATTAGATCAGACCTAACAACCTGCAAATGGGGAAGAATTAGATCAGACGCCACAGTTATCACCGGGGGGGTACCCTGCAAACAGGATACTGGCATCCCTCCTGCTAAGCGACTAGGGCCTAGGAGGAAGGAAAGGAGGGAATAGTAAGAAAGCAAGGGTAAAAGAAGGAATCCTCTTAGGATAGGCGGAGGGGAGAAGGAAGGGAAATGTTTGCAAGCCCTATAGACATTTATTTAGTTATTTATTTAAGGACCTCCGACGAAGGATACACGGCATATAATAAAACAATGTCGAAGCATTTTTACAATTAGCAATGTGACGTGCCCCTACAATAGGAGACCACAGCATGCAAATTTATATATTAGTACAGCGGCAAAAATAATATTAGTTATTAATATTATTTAGATATATAAGTAGAAACTTAAAACAGACAAAAAAGGATAAAACATAATAAGAAGTGACAAAACTTAACATCTTATGTTTAATGTGAATTAGTAACCATGAGGTATACACGCTGAACTGTGTGCCTGGACATCAGAGGCGGCTCGTGAAATTTTTTGATAGGGGTTCACAAAAAAATAATTGAAAACTAGAGCTTACTATTTATTTTATATGTATATCTTATCTTTTCACACTGTTTAATAAAAGATATACTGTATTGTTCCATTTTAACACAAAATATAACGCACAAACTATTTTTTAATACTCGGCGCGCGCACGGCACGGCTGGCTGAACCATAGAGTAAGTAATATACTACGTAAGAGGCTGAACGACAACTGAGTGACGCGTGAGCGGCGCTCCGGATTACGCTAATTTCTCATACGATATCTTTTGTTTCACGCGTCAGCCCGAGCCGATTTCTCTCTTTCGCACTCATTGAATACAGTACTAAGAGTCGTACTAAACTTCGTTTCATAGGAGCACAATCGCTGGCGCTCCACTCGTTACAAATTGACGCTACATGTACCTATATAGGTAATATAATACTTTTTATAGGCATAGTAAAATATAAAGAATTTAATGTAAGGATCTTATGTATTATAAATATATATAAATTATTAAATTAGCTAAGTATGTAATTTTCGTGGGAGTGCACTGCACCAGCGCTCTTTCGGATGAGCCGTCTCTGCTAGACATAATAGTATTTAACAGCTCATGTCTCAGACGAGCGCAGTGGAATACCAAACACTTTGTAATTCAAGGTGTTGGTGTTTCTACTGTTCATGGATCGTATCGCTTATCATCAGGCGAACGGCAAGCTCGTCTCGTCATTCAAAGCCAAAAAAAGAAACCTTTGATATGCTATGTTTTTACAGAAACCATTTTCAGAAATAAGCAATTAAAATAAAATATAGTGACTGGCCAATCTTCAGTGACATTACCGGACAGAAAGCAGGCGTAGGACTAACGGCTTTATGTGCTTTTTTTTGAGGCACGGAGGTATCGCACTAAAATTCCTGACTCCCAGCGACTGAGTAATTTTTAAAATGGAATTTTATAGTCGTATCGTCTAACAGTCGGATGTCATGTTACGAACAATCAATGCCGAACCATAGGTAATGTTGATATTCATACAATATAAATACCCAAGGCATTAATTTTAGGGGACATTCAATTGGGTGCACTTGTATAAGGCGGTACGCTGTCCGCCTAATTTATCATCATCATCAGCCCTGTATTATATACTGTCCCACTGTTGGGCCTCCTCTACTACTGAGAGGGATTAGGCCTTAGTCCACCACGCTGTAGTGCGGGTAAACTTCTCAGGTATGCAGGTTTCCTTATGATGATTTCCTTCACCGTTAAAGCAAGCGATAATTCACAAATACACACATCACTTTAGAGAAGTCAGAGGTGTGTTTGGGATTTGAACCTGCGGACATTCGCCTCGACAGTCCGTTCCACACCCAACTAGCCTATCGCCGCTTCTTTCCTTCCTAATATATACTATTATATAAATATACTATTGAAGACTTTATTTGAACGAGCTAATCTTAGGAAATACTGAATTGATTCTATAGGCTATACAGGATCATTTTGACATCGCGTTACTAAATAAAACCACATACTTATCTACTTGGAAATAACACTTTACAATAAGTTACTTGAGCCGTAGATGTAAAATAAAAAACACATGTATATGTATAAATATATATTTGTTTCAAACTCCGCTTAGACCTCGTGGTATTTATTAATTTGATATAATTTATCATTTTATAATTTTCTGTCTTCATTATTTTTAAAATGACCTCGACGTTTCAAATCAATGGACCTGCAAAATTAATAATTTATTTTGTTGTTAATTCACAATACAGCTAATAATTGATGGTGGTGTTCTACTGGTGGTGTGTCTCTCATATGTGACAGTCCGCCTGGGTAGGTACCACCGCAATGTCTATTTCTACCGCCAAGCAATGTGTAGTCACTGTTGTAGGTTTGAAGGACATTGTAGCCAGTGTAACTACTATATAAGACTTAACATCTCATGTCTCAGGACGAGCGCAGTGGAATACCAAACAATACTTAGTAATTCAAGGTGTTGGTGTTTCTACTGTTTATGGATCGTATCGCTTATTCATTCTCGTCTTGTTATTTATTTACATCAATTCTGTAAGACATCGCTATAAAAATAAAGGAATACAAAACAAACATAGACCCAGTTATGCCAAAATGTAATCCGCAAATTATCTAAAAATAAATTAATATTCAAACATAATTCAACAAAATACGCCTAGATCTATTTATATCAACACAAAAAAAAACACATTCGAATTGAGAACCTCCTCCTTTTTTGAAGTCGGTTAAAAAGTGTGAACCAATCCACACTTCTTATAAAAAAACCAGCTCTAATAAATAACAATCCACAAATGTAAGTAGTAACATGTTGTCCATAACTCGGTCTAATAATAACTTATCAACTAGTGAATAATAAGTGAGTACAATATACTTGTGTATTGTGCAGTGAGTAGATCTCTACATGTCGTACGCGGTCCCGCGCCACGTCGTCGTGGCGGGGGGCTGTGGGGGGTCCGGGGCCCGCGCGGGGAGTCCGGGGGGCGGACACACGCGCCCACCCGCCTGCAAACAATAATATATAACACAATGATTGATTTGAATACTTCCTAAGTGAGATCAGCCACATAGGAGATATTATAGTGCACGAGTGTGTGCAATACACAAGCACTCTGTTCCTTCTCATAGTCCGGTGAGACATGACCGGAGAGAGATCAGCAGGAGATATTATAGTGCACGAGTGTGTGCAATACACAAGCACTCTCTGTTCCTTCTCATAGTCCGGTGAGACATGACCGGAGAGAGATCAGCAGGAGATATTATAGTGCACGAGTGTGTGCAATACACAAGCACTCTCTGTTCCTTCTCATAGTCCGGTGAGACATGACCGGAGAGAGATCAGCAGGAGATATTATAGTGCACGAGTGTGTGCAATACACAAGCACTCTCTGTTCCTCATAGTCCGGTGAGACATGACCGGAGAGAGATCAGACCAACGGCTTTACATGCCGAGGCACGAAGATAGCACACCGACAAATTCTAACTGAGCTGCGACTGAGTAATATTTAAAACTAGTTGACCCGACAGACGTTGTCCCATCATAACTATGAATTTGTAGCGCGCATTCTGTTAATCGCTGACAGTTATTTCAAACAATTGACAGTTATATAAAATTAATATTTTCGTTAAGTTTTCTAAAGTTCCAGCCGTTCCCGCATGATGGCGTGACCAAGGGAAATATGGATTCATTTTTAAATAGATTTAAAATGGAAAAACTCAGTCACAATTATTTCGGCCGCACCCGGGATTCGAACCCAGGACCTCAGGCGCCACTGTCCCTCACCTTCTCCTTGAGGTGCACGACCTTGTTGTGGTTGTAGAGCGCGGCCTCGTAGCCGAAGGTGGCGGGACACAGCGCGCAGTGGAAGGGACGCTCGCCGGAGTGCGACCGCAGGTGGCCCTCCAGGGTCTTCTTGTTCTGGGAAAAGGTACAGTTAGCTACAATAGCTGAAAACATATTGGCTCTGAGTGTACTTCATGTGTTGTATAGAGTGGATTTTTGAGATGGCGCATTCAGGATGGTTACGATGGTTATACTATAGCGTGTATAGTGTAGTGTAGTGGGGAGAGTGTAGTGTAGTGGAGAGAGTGTAGTGTAATGGGTAGAGTGTAGTGTAGTGGGGAGAGTGTAGTACAGTGGGTAGCTTGTAGTGTATTGAGTAGAGTGTAGTATAGTGGATAGCGTGTAGTGTAATGGGTAGAGTGTAGTGTAGTGGGGAGAGTGTAGTACAGTGGGTAGCTTGTAGTGTATTGAGTAGAGTATAGTATAGTGGATAGCGTGTAGTGTAGTGGGTAGAGTGTAGTGTAGTGTAGTGTGTGGAGGTACCTTGTAAGCCTTCCCGCAGGTGTGGCAGACGTAGTTCCTGGCGGCGCGTCCGTCGCGATGCACCATGCGCACGTGGGAGCGCAGCACCGGCCGCGACGAACTCGCCTGCAGGTCACAGGGAACCATTGAACAAAATCATTATAATATATTTTTATATAAAAAATATGAAATAATTAAAAGATTATAGACAATCTATATATTCCATTTTATAATTGTCTGCTTCCGTAGCGTTGTACTGCATGCGCGGTACGGCAGCGCTCTGAGGTCCTAAGTTTGGGCAAAGTGATATTTGGGTTTTTCTGCTCAGTATCAGCCCGGAATCTGGAATTTGAGCCTGATATGGCGACAGGCTCGCATATCACATCATGGGATGGAACACACTTGGCGAAAAGTGTTTGCCTTGGTTGCGGCTCTGCATACCCCTTCGTGGATAATTGCGTGATGTGTGTTTGTATGTATATAACAGTCCTCCCAAATCACCCTGCATAGAAACTTACGAAGTTGCAGCCCTGCACTGCGCAGTGGAAGGGCGTCGCCTTGAGGTGTACGGCCAGGTTGTGTTCCTCTAGTCGGGCCGCCTTCAGGAACTTCTTGTCGCACAACGTACACGCGTGTCTGCAATATGGTCCATTATATATGAAACTAGCTGACCCGGCGAACTTCGTACCGCCTGACAGTCGACATATTGACATTAATATTTATAAGATACTAACGTTCCCTTCCATAGAGGAACGCAACCATCTGTTCCTATAGAGGCGTCTACTTACACGCCGTTACATTTTTTTTACTTTGTTACAATATTATGACATCTAATAATAGTAGTATTCGTACTAACTTGAGTTTGGCGGGGTCTATGTGCTTGAGGCTGTACCGCATGTGCTGTCCGTACGACATCCTGTTCTTGAAGTTCATGTCGCACTGAAATAACACGCAGCGTCAGAATTATGTCGAGATTAGTATGATACTGTAGTGAATGTGTTTGGGATTAGTATGATATGATGAGTAATATGTTAGGAATGAGTATGATATCGTGACAAATGCTTTGGGATAAGTATGAAACCATGATAAATGATTGGGATAAGTATGATACGGTGCCTAATGTTTGGAATAAGTATGATATAATCAAATGTTTATGCTAGACATATCATGGTAACCTTTGGACGTTATAATATCATCAAGTATCTGTTCATTTTATAAAACAGTCTCTTTTTCTGTCTATCTTTATGTTATCGATTTTCTCAAAATCTACTAAACGGATTTTTATGAAATTTGGTATGGAGAAAGTTTAAGACCCTGGGAAGGTTATAGGCTACTTGCTCTGCCGGAAAAATATAGCGGGACTTTTATCTCGGAAAACTACAGTGCGAAACCGCGAGCAAAAGCTAGTATGTTATAAATACAAAATATCATCGTGATTCACCTCATGGCAGTAGAGGAGCGCGGGGGCGTCGTGCGTTATCAGATGCACGTGTAACGCTCTCTTGAACAGGAACTTCTTATCGCACTGAGGACACTGGTACTCCTTCTCCCCTTTGTGGATGCTGCGAATAAAAGTTATTGAAACTGTATAGAGTATAAACCAAACAATTTATGTGAGCTATCTAGTACTGCATTATGCCGCTTGTTGGCGCCACTTGGTATATAAGAATTACCTACATATTTTAGTATACTTCTACCTGTTGTAGTCTTGTCATTGCTGCGCTAATAAGTAATTACTGTTCTCAATGAATCTACTGATAGTATTTCGATCCTGTGTTATTTCTCTCATAAACCATCAGAAATAAATAGTATAAAATTATTAACTTGCAAAAGTAAATTATTATAATATGACACGCTTCTAATGTATTGCGTGGCCAACTTCCCTACCGATTGAATTATCGAATGCTTATGCATTACCCATCGGGCTTATACGCTCCTATTTTCGCGTCATCGGGAGCTAATGGCATTGAATTCCCATTAAGGCGATACCTCAAGGTCCATTTTCAATCATAGATATTTCGGCCTTTAAAATTTAATTAAATTTTAAAGGCCGAAATATCCATGATTATTAATTATTTTTACGTTTTTCTTTCAACTGCGAGAACTAATCACTAACTAGACGTGAATTTAAATTCTTTACTTGCCAATACTTGTTTAGTTACCCAGATTAAAGGTGAAACAAAATGTATGAAAATGGACCTTGAGGTATCGCCTTTAGTTGCTTAACGGAGGGTAGGATGAGTCTGAATTAATATTGCCGCAACTGGGATGTGTGAATATAATTTTCTGACTCGATTGGGATGAGTCTAAAAACATCTTCTGACTCGATTGGGATGAGTCTAAAAACATTTACTGACTCGACTTGTATGAGTCTAAAAACATTTTCTGACTCGACTGGAATGAGTCCAAAAACATTTTCTGACTCGGCTGAGATGAGTCTAAAACATTTTCTGACTCTACTGACATGAGTCTAAAAACATTTTCTGACTCGACTGAGATGAGTCTAAAAACATTTTCTGACTCTACTGACATGAGTCTAAAAACATTTTCTGACTCCACTGAGATGAGTCTAAAAACATTTTCTGACTCTACTGACATGAGTCTAAAAACATTTTTTGACTCGACTGAGATGAGTCTAAAAACATTTTCTGACTCGGCTGAGATGAGTCTAAAAACATTTTTTGACTCTACTGACATGAGTCTAAAAACATTTTCTGACTCGACTGAGATGAGTCTAAAAACATTTTCTGACTCTACTGACATGAGTCTAAAAATATTTTTTGACTCGACTGAGATGAGTCTAAAAACATTTTCTGACTCGGCTGAGATGAGTCTAAAAACATTTTCTGACTCGGCTGAGATGAGTCTAAAAACATTTTCTGACTCTACTGACATGAGTCTAAGAACTTTTTCTGATTCGGCTGAGATGAGTCTAAAAACATTTTCTGACTCGGCTGAGATGAGTCTAAAAACATTTTCTGACTCTACTGACATGAGTCCAAAAACATTTTCTGACTCGACTGAGATGAGTCTAAAAACATTTTCTGACTCTACTGACATGAGTCTAAAAATATTTTTTGACTCGACTGAGATGAGTCTAAAAACATTTTCTGACTCGGCTGAGATGAGTCTAAAAACATTTTCTGACTCGGCTGAGATGAGTCTAAAAACATTTTCTGACTCTACTGACATGAGTCTAAGAACTTTTTCTGACTCGGCTGAGATGAGTCTAAAAACATTTTCTGACTCGGCTGAGATGAGTCTAAAAACATTTTCTGACTCTACTGACATGAGTCTAAGAACTTTTTCTGATTCGACTGACATGAGTCTAAGAACTTTTTCTGACTCGGCTGAGATGAGTCTAAAAACATTTTCTGACTCGGCTGAGATGAGTCTAAAAACATTTTCTGACTCTACTGATATGAGTCTAAGAACATTTTCTGACTCTACTGACATGAGTCTAAAAACATTTTCTGACTCTACTGACATGAGTCTAAAAACATTTTTTGACTCGACTGAGATGAGTCTAAATTTCGTGAAGTACTCACAAGAGATGAGTCCGCAGCGAGTCTCTGTTCCGGAACGTCTTGCCACACAGCTCGCACTTCTGCCGCTCCGAGTGGTTCTTCATGTGATTGCGGAGGCGGCCGAGACTCCTGCGGGAGAAGTACAATGAGGTAGTAATAAATGCTAATGTTAGAGAGGAGGTAGGGGAAGAATTTAGGGTTTGCATTGATTAAAAGTCTATCGAATTCGGTAAAAATAGCCTTAGAAGGTTACTGGATCCGGAAAATGTTACAATACTCAACGGGTTGTGTGTCCTTACGTGTCGGTGTGTCCGCAGACGGTGCAGAGATGCGCGGGCGGCGCGGCGGCGTGCAGGCGCGCGAGGTGGTCCGC
The DNA here is from genome assembly GCF_014839805.1 of Manduca sexta. NCBI lineage: Eukaryota > Metazoa > Arthropoda > Insecta > Lepidoptera > Sphingidae > Manduca > Manduca sexta. The sequence continues at coordinate 4,188,709 of NC_051115.1, read as the reverse complement.
CGCCACGGCCGCGCGCGACCACGCGCCGCCGCACGCCACACACCGCCATCTAGCGGGACAATACACTTCCTATATTTAATATATTCATTTCAAGTAAAACAAACTTCAAAGAAACACGTTTTTGTATCTTAATCAAACAAATCAAACAAACAAAAACATGTATTTCATTAATCGAAAAACACAACATTTTACAGAAGTTTCTTATACCCGACTAACCGCCATTTTCAATAAATTATTTCAGACACCTATTTCAATCTGTCCAAACGTGGATCAATGAAATCAAAGTATTTTATGAAGTTTAAAAACGAGTTATTATGTTTGGTTCATTCTCAAAACCGAATTAAAGATTAAGATTGGGATCAGTTATTAAAAACGGTTTTAAGGCAAAGGCAAGAAGACTCAACAATTTTAATAAATTATTTATAAATCAAATCATTTAAATTCTCTGTCAGTTTTTTAAACCATACCTGACCCGATGTCTCCGTCTATGAGCGGAGAGCGCATGCGCGTTCTTGCAATGGATCTTGCACACCTCGCACACCAGCGAGCCTGCCGACTGACATATTGACAGAGATTGAATGAATGAACGAAAGGTTGATTTATTATGTTTTATATTGCATGATGAATATTGGTGAATAAGCGAATGATTTATACTGATTGAGAGTGAACAATAACCATATGTATACGCTTGATAAGTTTTAGTTACAAATTACAATTGATTTTGAATGAATAATTACTAACTAAATACTAGACTTATATAAATTAAAATATAACTTGACTGTTGACAGAATTGACCGAAAATAACTTATTGCGCATACCAAAATGTGTGAAATGTAAAGACAATTTTATCAAAATTGAAGTTAAAACTCCAGCAGTTTCAGTCATTCGGAATCATTGAAATGTGTAAAAAATAATATTCTGCCTATACTTATATTAAAATAAAATTGATTAAATCTGAAATATATTATATTTAAAAAACTGAACATAATTGACAACAAGCATGATTAATGACTGACTAAGATTGAACGACTGACATGCAATGAATGACTGACGGAGAGTGAATGACTGACAGCGACCGTAACTCACCGGTTGGTGTTTCTTCATGTGGTTGTCGAGTTTGACTCTGTAGTTGAACCCTAGCGCGCAGTCGTAGCAGCGGTACGCGTGTCGAGTGAACGTCTCGCTCGCGAGGGATCTCTGCCGCTCCTCCTCTACCTTAGACAGCGTGAATAAATAAAAAAATAAAATACCTTATGTATCACGTAGGCGAACAAAATTGCACTTATGATAAGTTAAAACTATTTATAAAAATAATAATTATTATTTCTAAACAATAATTAAAATTACTTAAATAACTACGGACATTTTAAATTAAAGGATAGAATTCTTACTCCCTTATTCATAGACGTTATTTATCTAAGGACGGAGCATTGTGATAACAAGTCTGTTTCTCAGTGCTGACGGCATGGCAGCCTTCGCAGTGCGGACACATAGGGTAGTTGTGATTGGCTAATATTGAGATACAACAATATTAGTCCATCCTTAGATAAAAAACGTCTATGAATAAGGGGGTTAAGGAATACAAGGCATAAGGTATAACAAAGTAGCCAGCTCGGGCAGGTAGGGGGAAATATAAGGCAAATCCAATCCTCACCGGTGAGGACATGAGCCCTAGCCTAGCTAACCTACCTTCTACTAGCTACCTAAGTGATGACTATCCAAAGAAAGGCAAAAAGAAACTCCAAAAATATACAACCATTGTTCCTCTTTATTTTCTCTCTTACTGTACAAACATTTTTTTAAAACAATTTATTTTTCATTATTTAAACTAGGTGTTGCTCGTGGCTTCGCTTCAAAACTACCTAAATCACTGTAGCAATTTATGTCGTTGATGAAATTAATACCATATATTTAAAAGTCAAATAAAATGTTCAAATATATCCCACAGAAGTAAATTGCCAATATAAATTTTATTATAGATCTGGCTTATTCGGTTGCCAAATTTCATCTTCATGTGTCAAACAATTTATCAATCAATGGTGTACAAAAAAGTAGTAGACTACAGTTTATATAGTAGGTCATCACGGTTAGTTATTTGTTTAGAAACAGAGTTTTGAGAGCACTTTACACTGAAATCAAGTTGTTGGGTTTATTTCTAACAAACAATCAAAGATTTTCACAAATATTTGCATTTATAACATTAGTTTTAAGATTACAGTAAGGTGTCATTAACATTTCCTGGACTAAAGAAAAAAGAAAGAAAAAAGTTTTATTATTACCACAAAGTATAGTTATAATTGTTTTTTTTACCTAAAACGTGCCAACAGCGGGTTACTCATTCAGCTTAATGGTGCTACACTACAACTACAGCGCTGGTTTTCAATGAGTCTACTTCTGCAGTATACAATACGTGTGCCCTGTGGCTCGCGGGCATCTAGAGAATTCCACCACGGTATCCCCTGCCTGTCATAAGGGCTTAGAGTTGCGGGTGAGCAGTGGGGGGGCTCTGAGGTCGACGACAATGCGGGTAGTAGGTCTCCAGATGTCGTAGACTCCGAAGGGGTCTTTTAGTGTGGAGGCATCTAAACCCCTAAAATTAAAGAGGTGCTGCAATGCGGTATAGCGCAGGGACGGTTCTGAGCAGCTATCTTAGTGCAACAAGACAGGCCTGGATCTTAAATTTTTCGAGGCGTGGCAAAATTTGGAAAATGCCGCCGCCATCCACCTATATTTTTAGCTTTGTCATCATTATCATTTCGCGCTCCGCGGGAAGTAATTTTAGTATTGAATGTACTCGATGTCTCAGTAGTCAAAGTTGCATTAATGTTGAGTTATGTATTTGTCTGCTAAGTTTGTATATTCCGCCCTCTGAATTCGCCGCCCGGGACATGGGCCCCGGCTAGCCCCCCCTTAGATCCGGGACTGCAACAAGGGACTCCGGGACCGTCCATACATAAAAAACAATATACATTCAAAATATATTAAAAACAAAAGTGTACAACATCTCTACCGCACCCACCTCCTGCCAGCTGAGCAGCACCATCTCGAGCTGGTCGGCGGCCACGTTGAGCTCCTGCAGCTTCCGCGCCACCCTCGCGCTCGCCACCACGCCCGCCGGCTTCTCGCGACGGGACGGCTTGGGCCCGGAGGCTTGGACGGACAATGTTTTATTTAAATAAATAAAAAGTGTTAATATTCATATTCTCTTATACGAGTGACAAAAGTTTTAATTATAAATCATGCGCTGATATTTAAATAAATTATGATTTGCTGGTGGCAGGATATATTTTATATCCGCCCGAATAGCAACCGTACACAAGGTGTTAAAACCCGCCATAGTGGCACACGTAAGTGTTCAGGGATCAGCCTGTGTATTTCCAGTTCCAACATAATTGTGTCGACTGTCGGGTAATCATCTCTCGTCAGTCGACATTCTATTGGACTCCACTTACCATCAGATGTAGTAGGGTCACTTGGCCGTGTTTAAAAAAAAATTGTTCCTTTATAAGTTAACGGTGAAGGAATACATCGTGAGGAAACCTGCATACCTGAGAAGTTCTCTATAGGAATGTTGACAGTGTGTGAAGTCTGCCCGCACTACAGCGTAGTGGATATAGGGCTTATCCCTCTCAGTAGTAGAGGAGACCCGTGCAGTGGGACAGTATATCATACAGGGCTGATATTATATATTCTGTAAAAATATTTTGTCGTTTAAACACTTACAATCCTTCTCCTTCTTTCTCTTTCTGCATTTCTTCTCCTCCTTTTTCTTGACGAGCGGCTCGTCGTCAGAATCCGAATACGTCGCGTCTTGTTTGCGTTTTGTACTTTTTAGTTTACCATTTACTTCTTTGATGTCGACTTTTGCTATCTCCTGAAAAAAATGATTTATATTTCACTTAAAATAGATAAAGTTATGTATTAAAAATCCAACGGTTTAGAGTATTTTTTAAATTGTTTGTAGCAACCATCTCGAACAGAGAAAATTTTGATTAGGTTAAAGCAGTTAAACAATAATTAAGCATTTTAAATATATTTTTATTATAGGCCACGGCAGTATACCCACTTTGGGGTCCAATAAAATGTCGACTAATGAGAGATGATTACCCCCCTCAGTCGACACAATTATGCCTGTTGGAATATACACAGGCTGATCCCGGAACGTTTACGTGTGCCACTATGGCGGGTTTTAACATCTTGTGTACGGTCGCTATCCGAGATATAAAATATATCCTATCATCAGCAAATCATATCATAATATTAATATACAGTAACTAAGTTACTAAGTAAACAAAGTTATTTAGTTTTTTTGGCTATTTAACAGAATTTATGCGCATGCATAAACGCATTTTTGTAATATTGATATGTATTATAACTAAATTACTAAAAATTAATCAAAGATATTTAGTTCTTTTGGCTCTTTAAAAATATTTATGCGCATGCGTTTTTTTGGCTCATATTGTGAGTGAAAAGACTCACCGTAACATTTCCCGTGTCTCCATACTCCGCATTATCGTCCATATAATAACCTTCCACATCCATGTCTAAACTGCTCGAGTCTTCGGTTTTCACCAACACGTCCGGGAATGGGTAATATTCGTATTTACGGACAGTCGAGTCTTCGTTTTTAGTCTCGCGCACATCCGAGTCTATTTTAACGACTTCTTGCATTGATACATTCTCTTTATTAATTTTAGAGTCAGTGTTGGAGTCATTTTGGTCGGAGTCTTTTTTTAAATCATCTTTATATATTAAATCACAAGTTACCATACTTATACTTTGAGATTCTGTGTTACTTTGAGTTATTTTCATTTTAGATTTTCGAGTCTTTTTATGACTCGACATTTTTACGTCTAGAATTTGTGTCTCCGTTATTTTTAATTTTGATAATGTCGGCGCTGGAGTGTTGGGCTGTAAACAATAGGTTAGAGAGATATGACTTAGTTAATATAAACAATAGAAAGGTAATGAGACAATAACGTATCTATAAAATGATAATTTATTTTTATGTGAATTCATAAAATAGTTTTATTTTAACTATAAAATAGTTTAATGTTGGCCAGCAGTAAATGAAAGAGTTGAAGACATGATTGAATGATGAATAGGTATAAAAGGGAAACAGGTGTTATTTCTTACCAGGGCCGTTTTGTGGGGACACAGTGCCTTCAAAGAAAATTTCAAAAATATCGAAAAATTGCCATTAAAACGTACAGGTAGGGAGTGGAGTACAAAAAATTATGGACTTACATCTTTCGAGAATTAGCATGCCCGCAAAAAAACAGTGACAAAAAAGGCATGCTTCTAAATTGAAAATATTGTTTAGAAGTAATCGCAGAAACTGCTGAATGGATTTGGATGAAATTTGGCACATGGATAGACCATGTCCTGCATAACATATAGGTTACTTTTTATCCCTTAAATTTGCTCTCATAGGAAATATTTGTACAAACATTTAATTGATGTGGCTAGCGTAATTCAGTTGACGTTACGAATTGCTACAATGTTTATGGACGTTCATAGCGTGAAAGGCTTTTGACGCGGCCGAAACTACGAGCAACACTTTGAGGAATAAACCTGTAAGATACCGTACCGCCTCGAGCGCATAGATCATATAAACATAGCTATAAGTATGTATAAGCGGTAGACAAACGATTGTAATCGCCAGTATTTTTTTTAAATAAATCAGTCAATATCCGACTGCAGTGTTTTACTGTCACTTCAAAGCCTTCTTAATCTAATTCCCTAATTTCTATACAGTGTGGTAATGTTGCCAGCATTATGGGCACCTTTACGCCAGTCATGGTCCGTGGCGGCCTCTTCGATTAAGTTTAAGAGTAATATGTATGTTTATATATGTTATTGTGTAATTAACTTGTAAAATTTACTTATTATGATTGAGAGTTAATTAATAAATATTTCCTAACCATGATACAAGGATTGGAGAAAGAGGGAGAAGTGTGTTCTTACCAAACACGTCATGAGATAGCTCTTTGCATATTTCACTTGCTTCTTAAATCGAACGGTCTTTTGTACTATAGCGACGCATTCCCAACATAATAGTACTGACTCTTTCACCATATCCTGGAAATAAAAGCATTGCAGCATAATTTTTTTATTTAAGGCGATACCTCAAGGTCCATTTTCATACATTTTGTTTCACCTTTAATCTGGGTAACTAAACAAGTATTGGCAAGTAAAGAATTTAAATTCACGTCTAGTTAGTGATTAGTTCTCGCAGTTGAAAGAAAAACGTAAAAATAATTAATAATCATGGATATTTCGGCCTTTAAAATTTCGTCATATTAAATTTACAGCAACAAACTCACAGCCATTACAGGGTACACCCAATTCGAACTGATGAACTATTAACAATAATGTAAAACATACAACTATATTCTATAAATCTATATATATAAAAATGAATCCCTATTTTCCTTGGTCACGCCATCACGCGTGAACGGCTGGACCGATTTCACTATTTTTTTTTGTTATTGTCAGGAGAAGATTCTTATGAAGGAAAAAATTTTAAAAAATGCGCGGAAAATTAGAAGATTTAAGAAAACTTAACGAAAATATTAATTTTATATAACTGTCAATTGTTTGAAATAACTGTCAGCGATTGACAGTATGCGCGCTGCAAATTCATAGTTAAGACGGGACAATGTCTGTCGGGTCAGCTAGTATTATATATAAGTATATGTAAGTTGTACCATTCCTATTGAGAAACTCCTTTTGCCCCACTTAGCCTGTAAAAGGTCGGGACTATGCTAGCTATAAGTCTCGCCAGCCCAAGTCTTTTCATAAGTGCAGTATCTTCCTGGTTCTTCAGGCCGTAGATATAAGTTGTAATGTGGATAGCAGTCTAATACAATGTACCAGAAACCAGGATACATTTTATATCTGCCCGAATAGCAACTGTATGCTAGGTGTTAAAGCCCACCATAGTGGCACACATAAATGTGTTGCGTGCCGGGATCAGCCTGTGTATGTGGTTCCAACCGGCCAGCATAATTTTGACAACTGCCTAGGGGTAATCATCTCTCGTCGACATTCTATTGTATCACACTCCACTTACCATCAGTTGCAGTGGGGTCACTTTAGCACGTCCATATAACCAAAGGTGGATAGCATATTTCCTAGGGAACACTGCAACCGGTAACTGTTGTACCAAAGTTGTACAAACTATTATCTTCTATATGTCACTCAACTTTAGTCATATAGTGTTCAAAATGTTTTTTTATATGATTTGAAATGTGCTGGCACTGTGTAAGGGGCCATTCAAGTATTACGTAATGCAAGTTGGGAGGGAAGGAGTCTAGTAGAACGTTACGATGCATTACTGGGGTGGAAGGGAGGTTTCGTACAAAGCGTTATGTAACATTAGTTTTTTTATTATAAAACAATAATAAAGGTAATTTAGCGACTTTCCGCTATTTTGAGTAAAATTTATTATAATATATGAGTGTATATTACAAAAAAAAAATTAACTTTAGAGTTACATAACTTTTGGAGGGGGGGAGGGGTTGTACAGGGGTCAAAAATCTTCAAAAATTGCATTACATAATACTTGAATGGCCGCTAAGCTGGTTATCATCGGTTATTAACTGTTACTCTATGAGAACACCTTTTCCTTTACTATCATAAGGAGAGAAGGCATTTTGCTGAGAACATACAAAAAATTATGAATATTGGTAACTGGTAGGTCTTTTGTAGGCCAGTTTGTCTGTATATACCACCATGTGGATTACAGCTCTCAATTGTGCAAGCGTTCTAATTTGAACATTGTTTTTTAATTACTAGGCATTATGTGACTTTTGCAATTTCCCATTTATTGGTAAGATAGTAAGTTTTGAATTTAATATAATGTTTATTAGTAATTTTTGATAGATTTTTTATTTATAAGGTCTTCTTACTGGGAAGTAATTATATATTTGGCAATTGTCTCCTGTAGAGCTTATTATAGAATTATACTAAACTTGATTTTTGAAAATGCATACTCATTATAAAAAAGGATTGTAAATTTCATATGAAATGAAATGAAATGATTTATTTGAATCTGTAAAATGTTATACATTATTTAGATTCCGTCAATATTAACTCTACCACCAGTTCGGAAAGCAGTTTTCACCAGAGAAGAACGGGCAAGAAACTCTGGTGTTGCTCTTTTCAATCAGTTTAAGGTAAAGACTATACAGTGATAAAGTGAGAAGAGGAAAAAAAAAAAAGTTTAGAGCAGTTCATTTATAGGCTCGTGAAATAAGGAATAAATTAATTTAAATTTAATTAATATTATAAAATACATACAAAAATTAACGTAACTTATGCATTCGATATGTTGAATAATTATCGTTTTTTGCTCCCTGTCCTCTTACAATTCGCAGTATAGACACTTACTTTCTTCATATAGATTAATACACCGCATATTTATTAATTAAAAACTTTTATTTACTTACAAAAGAATCGAGAAATTCTTGTACAAATAACTTTGTTTCTTCATTCGACAATATCTTCAGTTTTCTGTCTGAACTGAGACAACCAACGCATATACCATTCATATTTAATGGATTCACTTCAACGTTCATGATTTTGTATTTTTAAATTAATGGAAGAACTTATAAAAACCTGTCGATATTTTTGACTTCACATATATTGCCTTGACAGATTTCACCAAACAATTCCTTTCCAAGGAAGGTTGAGTGTGTTAAAAGTTAATATTTTTGGCATAATTTTTAATGTATAGCTTTCACATTGGTGCACTGTTTGTACTGTAGAGAGAGACAAAAAATACATTCATTTAAATATTGTATTTAAAGTAGTTTGTAGATTCGGAACATAAATGTCAAACCTCTGCGTTTAGTTATTGCAAGTGCAATATAATACTTTGTTTCGTAATTATGAACCTACCTCAACAAAATGGGACAAGATAGATTGTTATCTGATTCTTGAGAAAATAATTGTAACTAGTTCAACATTTTACAAGATTTTTAAATATTGAAAAAAAACAGAGAAAGATTTACGCAAATAAACAAGCTATTTTAGCGCCACTTATGTGTAATAGTACAGACAAATACTAGCTAGATGTCGTTAGTCGTACGTTCAAGACATTTTTTGTATTTAGCAATTTGTGCGCTCTAATGGTTGCCAATTCTCATTGAGGCCTTCGAGGGCTTGCGAATATTTCCTGGCCTTCTCCCCTCCTCCCATCGTAGGAGAGTTCCTTCTTGTTCTCGCACACTTCCTTCCCTAGATATCCCCAACTTGCCTCCAGGGCCCTTATTCTGTATGATAGTGTAAACGCGTAACGCGGCCGTGTCATGTTATCTTCGAGAAATGTGTGTGGAATGGTATTCTGTAAGCCAAATTTCTATTGACAGGGCGTAGCAAGCACTTAACACAACGCATCATGTTTAGGACTATAGAAATTTGGCTTACAGAATACCATTCCACGCACATTTCTCGAAGATAACATGACACGGCCGCGTTACGCGTTTACACTATCTTACAGAATAAGGGCCCAGGGCCCTGCAGTCCCTAAGCCAGTGGCCCATTTGCAGGTTTCCCCCGGCGAAAAAGGTTTCTATTTATATAGATTATGCAAAAAATAGCACGCTAGCACTTATATAAAGATAATGGATTGGGATTTAAAAAAAAGGAAATGTTTGAAATAAAATAAACTACAAAAACATAATTTATTAACAACAATACATTTATTAACTATTAATGAGTTACGAGTATTAGACTAATTCAAACTTTATTACGCATGAACAACCGATTTCCATAGTTATTTAGTACTAATGTCAATGGAAACACATCGTGAGAAGACTTGTATATAATTCTTAATAACAATTTAAAATTTCAAGTCTAAACAGCGATAAGTAGTCTAGTTTGGTGGAAAAAACTAAACTCAATATTGGAAGAGATCTCTGCATATTTGAAGGTTCAATTTAAATAGGTTAGTTTTACTTATAAAGTGAAGTTTCCATAAAATCGAAATACAATTATCTAAATATGCAGATTGTTTTGTTTCTATTTGACAAATGGTATCTGCAATTAAGAATAGACATTTTAGTAATAAAATAATAGGTACTTAGTGCTAACATAGCTTGACCAGGAAAATTAAAATCTATATGGAACTAAATACTTGTACTGGCAATATTGACTAAAACAAAAAAGCAAATGAGGCATCCCCAAAGCAGGCTCATTCCCTGTTCTGAATTCTATATATATAAATATGAATCTCTATTTCCCTTGGTCATCGCCTCACGCGTGAACGGATTGAACAATTTCGCTAATTATTTATTTGTTGTGTTAATTATTGCCAGACGGTTCTTATGAAAGAAAAGATTAAGGAAGTTGAGCGGAACATTAGAAAACTTAACGACAATATTACTTTTACATAACTATCAGGTATTTGAAATAACTGTCAGCGATTGACAGAATGTGCGCTGCATTTCATAGTTAATACCTCAGAACAAGAACAAGCAGTTAATACGGGACGATTGTTCGGTCAGCTGCTTTATAATCAAAAAAGGCAAAGGATGTTAACATCATTCGCCCGATTTAAATCGGGCGAAAAACCACAAGCCTTAAACATCAAAAAAGAAATATCAATCCACAAACATCTCTTACAATAATTTTAAAACCCTCACATTTCACCAATCAAAGTAACTGTCCACATGGTCTGGTGTGAAGAAAGTCTTCTGCTGGATGTATTGCTTCCGAGAGCAGCTGGAGTCCGTCCAAGCGTTGAGGTTTGGAGACGGGATGTTGACGCATTCAGTCATCTCATTACTGAAAAATAACCTCTGCTTAACCGTAATTTATAACTTCTATTCTACCGTGCGAAGCCCAAAAGCGGTATCTCAAAAAAAAAAAAACAATATCTTGATTTTTATGTCGTCAGATAACTTAAAGAAATACCGATCCAATGAACTTACCTAAATAACGGTTTCTTGTTTAGAACTTGTTAAAAATCCTTAAAAGAGTTTCTCTATCTCAGTTTTATATACAAAACCATAAAACTATATTTACAAAACTTCGATTATCTCGAAATAAGGTTTCCCTAACATACCGCTTTTGTGCTTAGCGGTAGTATAGACAACAGTATTATTTTAGTATCGGACCCCGCAGTCAATACCGGAGGATATCTGCGAATGGGATATCTGAATACCCCGGCTTAGTGACTGCAAAAATCTGGAGGAAAGTTTGGAGGAGATAGCTGGGAAGGAAGTGTGGGTGCAGGAGAAAGAAACCTCTAAGGATGGGAGGAGGAAAGATGGCCAGGAAATGTTCGCCCTTATAGGCCACAATGTGTTACAACCATATATATAGTGTATACACACTGGACTGTGTGCCTAGGGTCACGAATGTGGAGTCTGAGCGCACAAGAATTGCCTCGAAGGGAACGTAGGCGACAGTTAACATTGTCACAATTTATTTACTGACTTCATAAAAAGTATTTTATTTTCGACAGGAGAGTACTAGTGTAGATCTTTGCAACCCCCTCCTCCCTCCTCTCCCGCTTCAAGCGCTTAGCCGCTCCTTCAATAAACGCGAGTGCGAGGTGAGAAAACTTCTCTGTCTAATTGAGGCTTTAGGTCGGAGGTTCCCAAACTTTTTTTCTCATAGACCCCTTTAAGCATTTTGCTGGTTCCGGTGGACTTTTTTTTAGGTTTCGCAGGAAACTGCTATACACCTACTGTCCAGCCATCGTGGGGGGCGTCTAGACAATTATATTGGGGTTATCGTGCCTCTTACGACCCCTATCAATATTATCTGCCTACATTGATAGATGAAGTCAAGTCAACATTTTAGTACTTTACTATCAAACCAGATACATTTTCGTGGAATTTCGCTTACGAATTGTGAACCCCCATTTTTAGTCATGCCAACGTAGACTCCTGTCAAGTCTCCCGTGGACCTTTGGGGGTCAACCCGGATCACTTCGGGAATTAAGCTTTAGGCTGATACCGTCTCTTACCCATGTCCAGCAAGCAGAAACGCGTTGGGTTGTATTTCATGGACTTCCTCCCCGTGGTCACATATGATCCTCGAGAGAGTTGCCTTTCTTATCTCTAGCAGTTGTTCTGTAAGAGAAGTTAGACTGGGGTAAAAGCAAGCTTCGGTAGTTTAAGTATAGAATGATTTGTTTCGTGCGATTTGTTTTTGAAAAATATGTTTTTTATAAGTTTTAGCGATAAAAGTTTTGACAATTTTGAAAATTGTAGTCTCCACGCAAGAGTATGTTAGTACTACAACTGCTGGCCGTCATTGTGTCGACTAAGCTATAATCATCTCTTATCAAACGACACCATCCAATCTGCTCACAGCAACAGCGAGGTCACTTAGCAGTTCCCGTATAAAAAAACTTTAATAAGACTTAAGTATATTACGTTCCGATGAATAACAGCATCACGTTACCTTCAGTGAACGCTCCAGGATGCACCGTGTTCTCATACCAGAAGCGATCAGCGCGCCTCCACCGCAGCAGCTGGCTCGCCATGAGGCAGGCGAGCGTGGGCCCGAGCGCCGCGCCGGGCAGTGCGCGCTCCGCCAACAGCGCCGGGTACAGCTCGATGTCCTCGGGAGACTCGTACATCATCGCCATGCCTTCCACTTGCTAAGAAAAGGGAAACGAATCATTATCAGCCCGTGCAGTCTACTGCTGGACATCCTTCCTTGCGTTCTCCTCAGTTCTGAGGGTCGTGACCACCTCTCACAAGCTTCCGCTGTATAATATCACGCCATCGAGCCGACTGTTGCCCATCTGTATTGCGTCGTATACAGATAAATCAAGTGTGGTGTGGATCTGATCGGACTATCGTATTAGGTTGCGTCCACGTGCTCTTTTGCCCTCTACTTTGCCGGTGATCAGTTTCTCCAAGTTGTCGCTCTTCTTCCTTGCAATATGTCCAAAGTACTCAAGCACTCGTTTGAGGAAGATGGTATAGAGTCTATTAGTGATTCTGAGTTGCGTGAGTATAGAAACATTAGTTCGTCGCGCCGTCCAGCTTATAAGCCGCATCTTCGTCCAGTACCACATCTCAAAACTGGACACTGCTGGACATAGGCCTCTCCAAAGGTACGCCAGAGAGCCCGGTCTGCTGCTTTATGCGTCCAGCCGTTACCCTCTTGTGCAAGTCCCGCCATCTGGCCAAATGTTATCCCACGCTACGTTTGCCAGACGCGGTCTCCACTACAGAAGACGCTTACTCGAGCGGTTATCTGTTCCTCGACATATGTGGCCAGTCTTTGCCATTTCAATCTTCTAACTTAAAAGACAGAAATGATTGGAATAAATGTCACCACTGTCAGGATAGGACCCGTAATACGGTTTGGGGTATGGTTGAAATGATATTTTTTTTATTGTTTTGGATTATGAGACGGGCTTGCCGTTCGCCTGATGGTAAGCGATACGATCCATAAACAGTAGAAACACCAACACCTTGAATTACAAAGTATTATTTGGTATTCCACTGCGCTCGCCTGAGACATGAGATGTTGAGTCTTATGTCTAGTAGTTACACTGGCTACAATGTTCAAACCGTAACAACAGTGACTATATACTGCTTGCCGGCAGAAATAGCCATGGCAGCGGTACCTACCCAGACGGACTCACATATGAGAGACCTACCACCATTTTTCAAACTTACCACCATTTTCAAATTTCAAAGAGTTGTATATTTAAATACAACAATACAAATACATTATTAACATTATAATTCAGCAACTCCATTTTCTTCGATACTTGTAAGCATCAGGCAAATCTTAATCCATTATACATTACCTCTGGCTCCATCCATTCTAGCAGATCTTTAAACTTCTTGATCCTCGGCAGATCGCAAATATGTCTATATTCATTGTATGGAGGTAGTCCAGCGTCCCTGCCCTTCATGATATCACTCGCTAGGACATCAGAGGCTCGCTGAAGACGACCCAGAATTCTTTCTCCAACCTGTAATAACAAAAACTGTTCAGAACATAGTAGCAGGTTTCTCGGTATGTCTTACTTCTGGGTATCTTCTGAACTAAAGTGTAAACATTAACTAAGTTGGTTTTGTCTACGTAAAAAGTTTAGGTATTTCATTGATAGGTGAAGACTAACCATTCACCCACAAAAGTGTTATTAACTACATTTAGATTGTAGCAGTCTAAACCGTTGCATTATAATATTAGCCCTGTATTATATACTATCCCACTGCTGCACGAGCCTCTACTACTGAGAGGGATTAGGCCTTAGTCCACCACGCTGTAGTGCGGGCAGACTTCACGTACCCTCAAAATTCCTATAAAGAACTTCACAGGTTCAAATTCCTTCAAGATGTTTTCCTTCACCGCTTAAGCAAGCGAAAATTCACAAAGATTATATACACACAACTTTAGAAAAGTTAGAAGTGTGTGCCCTACGTGTTTTAACCAGCGGACATTCGCCTCGGCTTTCCGTTCCACACCCAACTAGGCTATCGCCGTTGCATTATTAGCAGTTAATAACTTGGTAAATTCCTCACGTCAGGATCCACAACGCCGTCCACAGCAGCACACGGCTGCCGGAAGGTGCCTTGAGTGATTCCCTCCAGAGTTCTGTTAACGGGAAGAGCTCCAGTGCGAAGAGTGAAGTCGACAGCAGCAAGTTCCCTGTAGAGGCGCCCGTCGTGGGTGTAAAGTCTGTGGAAGGACTACAGGTTGGTATGGGAAGATACACTAGGCGAAGTTTATTTATTTATTTGAACAGCCAACGAAACATACACCTTACATAGTTTTTTAACAATTCAGTAAGTAATTGCCGCAGTGCTGTTAATTACAGGCTGTCACAGCATGAACTTGTACATAACAATAAACAATTGGCTGCACCATAAGTGCAGTATATTCTATATAAGACTGAATATAAAACCAGATTTAGGTTTCAACAAGCGAGTTCAATATTTTCTTTTTGAAGATAGGAAGCGAGTCATTAAAAATGTAATGTTTAGGGTTAGGCAAGCCAGGCGGCCACCTAAGGCAAAACCTTATACAGAAGGCGCCAATGTTCCTAGTATCGTATCTAACCTGAATATTGTTGAAATTACAGCCGTGACCTAAAGATTTGTATATCCGGTTTCAAATATGGACATAATTTTGTCGAATAGCAAACGGAAATCATTGCAGGTCAGTCGATAGTCTATGTGGACTCTATTATACTCATCATCAGGAGGATTATAAATGCGTATAAAAAGGGGCTATCTAGTATTGCTTCTACACTATATTGTTTACTATTTGTGGTAGGTCTCTCATATGTGAGAGTCCGCCTGGGTAGGTACCACCGCAATGTCTATGTTCTGCACCCAACCAGTGTGTAGTCACTGTTGTTAAGGTTTGAAGGACATTATAGCTAGTGTAAATACTGCACATAAGACTTAACATCTCATGTCTCAGGCGAGCGCAGTGGAATACCAAACAATTTGTAATTCAAGGTGTTGGTATTTCTACTGTTTATGGATCGTAACGCTTATCAGGCGAACGGCAAGCTCGACTCGTCATTCAAAGCAATAAAGAAAGGCTAATAGATTATCCTGCAAGCATTGGATCAACTCACTTCAACCGTCCCTCCTGCATGGTGTGGAACCATCTGGTGCCTATCACGTATTCGATGGAGACACGCGGCTCGAGCTCGTGGTCGTAGTCGTCCACGTGGCCCTGGGTGTCGTAGATCACTTGGTTTCGGAGGAGGAACTCTTTACCTGAACGTAGGAAAAAGATTTTGCTGAGACTTTTCAACTCTTCGATTTTAATGATAAACAGTCACGCGTTTTACCCTCGAAGGGGGTAGAAAGGGCTATAACCAGTGCACTCATTTACGGTGAATGTATTTCGTCTCTTGGTAGAAGTCGAGCCTTACGGCGTATCGGGTACATATTTCAATGAACAGAAAAATCCAATATCACAGCTCGATCTGGATTTGAACGAGGACCTCAGAGTTGTGTTTTATTATCTATGTATGTAAACATTAATCCCTATTTCCCTTGGTCATGTCATCACGCGTGAACGGCTGGACTGATTTCCCTATTTTTTGTGTTTGTTATCGTCAGAAGGTTCTTATGAGCGAAAAAAATCTAAAAATTGCGCGAAAAATTAGAAAATTTAACGAAAATATTAATTTTATATAACTGTCAGCGATTGATAGAATGCGCGCTGCAAATTCATAGTTAAGACGGGACAACGTCTGTCGGGTCAGCTAGTTATAATATAAAAATAATAAAATACCTAACAAAATCGGCATCATTTCGTAATACATAATTTGAAGATACATCGCGATGTTGATCTCCTTCGCTGTGTAGAACAGCATATTATCGTCCCAGCACGGATTGAGGGCTTCCAGCTTCCGAGCTATAGCGTTATGGTTGCGGTATAGCCATAGGAAAAGAACGTTTAGACCGAGGACAGAGTTCGAGCCGCCGGTAGCTGAAATAAAACTTAAAAATCAAACTATTGGTAGCTGTAATTTTATAAAGCGACATCTCTTAATGTAACTTAGAAACTATTTAGAATGTAACACAAAATTCGTTCTTTTTTAATCTGTTGGTAGCTGAAGGTTTAAAAAACGACATCTATTAATGAAAGTTGGAAGCAATTTGGAAAGTTCTTAAAAAATCTTTCCTTTTATATGTCTTGGTAGTCTCTCTGGTAACTAAATATTTACAAAACGGTACCTGTAAATAAAAGTTAGAAAAAATTTGAATGTTCGTAGATCTTTCCTTTTCAGTCTCTTTAGCAAAAGGTTTAAAAGCGACATCTGTAAAAAAAAATAAGTTTCCGACTGTCAACCTTAAATGACGTTTGTATTCTGTTAAAAACTAACTTTAATTTCTACTACTCTGCCATGGTAAGCTCAAAAGCGGTATCTCACAAATAATCAAAATCTTGATTTTTATGTCATCAGATAGCTTAAAGAAATACCCATCCAATTAACTTACATAAATAACGGTATCTTCTTTAGAACTTGTTAAAAAACAACCTTAAAAGAGTTTCTCTTTTATTTTTTACCTTACTACGTTTGTTAACCTGGAGAGGGCCAGCTTATACAAACACACCGGACTTTCGGGTGATTGATTTAGGCACTCGAAGCCCTGAGAATTTCTCTATCTCAGTTTTACATACAAAACTGTATTTACAAAACTTCAATTATCGTGAAATAAGGTTTCCCTGACATACCGCTTTTGCGCTTAGCGCGGCAGTATTGCAGTTGACGATATTGATAATAGATGACTCTGAAGGCTAAGACTGACTTTAGATCGCCGAGCCGTCGGAGTAAGTAAGTTCATAAGTAATTGGTTTTTTTTTTTTTTTTTTTTTTAATCTTTATTTATTGGTTGTTAGTAAGAAAGTAACGTACGTGAATCATGACACCGCGTCTCTCTCGGCGGTTCGTTGTTCACGCAGAACCCGGCGCCTGTCGGAGGCCACTCCCTGCCCTTCAGGAGTTCAGCTCTCAGTCTCCCGCCCGCGTACTCCCGCCCCTCCGCCGCGCCTCGCCCGTCGTGGCCGTACACTATCGACATCTCTAGCATCGGCGCCGCTGTGTTGATCTGGAGGTTTGGATTTTTTTATACATACGGCAAAATAACCTAGTTCTATTTTAGCTAAGTCTTCGGTCAACGTACCTTTCTTTTGTTGGAAAATACTCCTTATTGCTACCATCACTTGGGGGATGAGTGGAACGTTTCTGTTAACTTTACTGGTCTTGCGGCCCAATGTCGACGCTTGGGAGTATAGTATCACCCGAGTGAGTATTGGATCAAGTCCCTAAGCCTACACTTTACACTGGCATACCGACTAAAACTCACTATGGCCTTCTTCGGCGCATCTGAAAGGGCCTCATGTCTTGCTGCACTAAGACAGCTGCATAGACCCGTTCCTGCGCGATGATCTTACAGCCCGGCTCAATATTTAATGACTAAAAAGGCTCCTGAACCAAGAAGAATTGTCTTGGCGTCTACGACAGTGGGACATCAACCCCCCGCATTATCGCCAATGTCGGGATCGCATGATTTTAGAATCTTCTCATCTGAGTGAACAGCCTCGCCCTGCTCGCTCCACGACCCCCTCAAGGCCCCGCTTATGATAAGCATGCAATTCATATCCCACTTCTCTTCTACTTACCCTCTCTGGCGAAATAGACGAGGCCACACAGCCCAATCGTTGGTAAGTGATAGCTCGTGTTAGATTGAGGCAGCGGATGTCAGTTCTTCTGAGGTGGACGTCGTTTGGAGGTACTTCTATCGGCAAGCAGCGAGGGTCTTGTCTGCCACCTGTTAATCGTTAAATATTGCTGATTAATTCAAATGCCTATTTTTTTACGTAACCCTATTGTAAACCAGTCAATATTAGGTCTCGTAAAGTTTTTAACTTAACCCGAAAAGAGTCGACTTAAAATCCCAGTACAATCTAAACAATAATTTAACTTTATACCCAACACAATTTCAAAATGACCCTGTGTATGATTTTATAAGATCTTATTTAAACACTAGCAATGTTTTATATTTTCCAATCCGTGTTTTTATGTTTGTAGCGGCGCGTAGGTAACTGCCACTGTAGAGGAACTGATAGTTGCCGATTTTTATGAAATGAAATGAAATGATTTATTTGAATCTGTAAAATGTTATACATTATTTAGATTCCGTCAATATTAACTCTACCACCAGTGCGGAAAGCAGTTTTCACCAGAGAAGAACGGGCAAGAAACTCTGGTGTTGCTCTTTTCAATCAGTTTAGGGTAAAGACTACAGTACATGTTAAAGTGAGAAGAGAAAAAAAAAAGTTTAAACTTTAGAGCAGTTCATTTATAGGCTCGTGAAATAAGGAATAAATTAATTAAAATTTTTATATGACTACACAACTCTCTCAGGAATCATGAAATTTCTCAGGAATTATGGAAAGGACAGATCCCTAGTTAGGTAGATGTTACCTAACCGGTCGCAGGCTCTCCGACGGTTCCAGTTCAGAGGGTACCGCAAACCGAAACTGCTACCGCAATTCAGGATTGTATATCGCCATCTAGTGTGACTATTAGGCATTATTTCCTAATTGTCGATATTTATCTTGTAGTTCCAGTGAAGTTGACTAGATGGCGATGTAATCAATTATGTAATCAAACGTTAAATATTTAAGTTTTGACTTGTGTACCTGGTAGACAGCAAGTGGTGGTGACTGCCACGTAGTTGGCCGTGTCGTGGACCGAAGTGATGTCTCCGGTGATGAACACGTTGTAGTTCGGAACCATGTTGGTGAAGCGACTGCTGGCTGTAAAGACATTCTTACTAAATAAGATTTGAAGACGTTTCAAATGTGGAGATGCGAATAACTGCCACACGATATTTAACACACTCTCTCGCCTTTTTGACCCATTTTTCATTGACGCGTGCGCTGCGTGTGCTCCATGCTTAGTCCAAATGATATATTTTCATACTCTGACGGAATTCATATCGATCGCTTATGTAATTCACACACATTATCACGTAATATCCCCGAAGGGCTATGTAGAGGTGCAACCAGGGCATTCACTATTCAGCAAATGTGTTCCCTTCCATGACATGATAGGGGGGCGAGCCTATATCTATATCGGGTACAAATTCCAGACTCCGGGCTGGTACTGAGGAGAAAAACCCAAATATCACTTTGCCTGACCCATGATTCGAACCCAGGACCCCAGAGCGCTGCTGTACCGCATGCAGTTCAACTACGCCACCGAGTCGAGGGAGCTTATGTAATAATAATAAATTATAGTCACTATTGTATTGTATTGTAATAATATCAGCCCTGTATTATATACTTGCCCACTGCTGAGCACGGGCCTCCTCTACTACTGAGAGGGATTAGGCCTTAGTCCACCACGCTGGCCTAGTGCGGGTAGACTTCACACACCTTCGAAATTCCTATAGAGAACTTCTCAGGTATGCAGGTTTTTCACGATGTGTTCCTTCACCGTTAAAGCAAGTGATAATTCACAAAGAATACACACATCATTTTTAGTAAAGTCAGAGGTGTGTTTGGATTTTGTACCTGCGGATATTCGTCTCGACAGTCCGTTCCACAACCAACTAGGCTATCGCTGCTGTTTTTTATTGTATTGTATAGTACCTTTAAAATAGAAATAAATAAAAACATCTCACCAGCTCTGCCATCAGACATAATAGCGACCCGCAGCGCCCTAGCGTTTGGCAGCGGATTTCCAGACTTAGCCGGCCTGATGCCACCATCAGCGCCATACTGCGGCGGCAGCATCCTCGAGTATGGAGTGAGTTGGGCGCCTCTCGACGGATATTTGAGGTTGTTGCAAGAACCGTCCATACGTCGTGGTTCGTGCGGGTTGCAGTCCGCGATCTCTATTGCGCACCATCTGGAAAATTGGTGGTAGATCTCTCTTATGTGAAAGTCCCCGGTAGGTACCACCGCAATGTTTATTTCTGTCGCCAAATAGTGTGTAGTCACTGTTGTAGGTTTGAACATTGTAGCCAGTGTAACTACTGGATATAATGAGACTTAATATCTCATGTCTCAGGATAGCGAGCGCAGTGGAATACCAAACAACTGTAATTCAAGGTGTTGGTGTTTCTACTGTTTATGGATCGTATCGCTTACTATCAGGCGAACGGCAAGCTCGTCTCATCATTCAAAGCAATAAAAAACATATATATTTTTATTGCTTAGGGTTAGTCTCGTGTAATTTTTCCTGTATGTAGCCTATGTCTCAAAATATCTCCTGACCAAATCCGTTGGGTGGTTTTTGATTTTTTCGCGTTTGGACAGGCAGAAATGATTTTATTCCAACGTTTCGAACACTTTGCAGCCTTCACAGTCACACCTGAAGTGTTGGTAGTCCGGAAAGTCAGAGTTACAATATCTACCTACATTTTATAATTATACAATTTTTTTTAATAAAAACAAATTGTACATTAAAAGTAGAATCAACAAAATAGTTATATTTCGTACTTTAGAAATGAACTATTTTAAATTCCTGTACTTTTAGCATCGCTTCAACTGTCACTTTACTCCGACAAACTCAAAAACACGATCATAGATGTCGCTGTTGACTCCTTCATTTACCGATACAGCGCGCTTCCACATTAAATTATGTAACAATTCGTAATACATTATTCTGTCCTTGAGCTCAAAATGATAAGTAATTGTTTGTAATGGATGAGTGAAAACTGCGGACGAACGAATCATTATAAAATTATTCCGTCCATTTTTAACATAGCAAAGACTGTTATTTATTATTGTTGTTAATTCAGTCATTTTGACTTTGCGGTGCAAAATGAAATCACATACTTATCTACTTGAAAATAACACTTTTTATTAAGATATTTGAGCCGTAAATATAAATATTAATTAAAAGGTAATTTATAATTACACGCCTTAATGCCACTAGTATTACTCTAAAAGAATTTGTTGTAGCAACGTCATACTTTCAGTCGGAAATACACTCAAGCATACTCGCACTAAACGATAAAATATTTAAAAATTCAGAAAACTTAAACCAAGGTTTTTTAAGAACATATTCGTTATTAATGGATGATTTTTGGCACAATTACAACAGAAGTGAAGACGAGTATGTGGTTTCATCTCAGAACATTGACAAGATTGTTCTTGTTCTGAGGGTTTCATTTACTAACGCAATGTCAAAATGACGCTATATATCGTCAATTAGACACTTGTGCTTTTTATTCTAAAAGCGGGAGGACGGAATGCAAGTAGTGTGCTCACTTCTCGCCATGTTTGTTCGGTGTGTGCATGGTAGATTAGCATTTTTATTAGTTACTTTTGCCCTGCTCGTAACTTTGCTCGAGTGCAAAGAATCCCGCTACAAAAGTCTTTAAAAGACTGCGTCACGCCAGTGCCATCCACTAAAAAATCTGGTTCAAAATCCATTTATTTCCTACACAAGCAAATTACTGGAATAAAAGTAGCCTATACCTTAATCCAGGTCTGTGTCTACCTTTACGCCGCTAAATAGTAAAAGCTAGCTATTAATAAAGTTACTTACGGGACCAGCCTCATCGCTTCCATCTGCAAGGCCGTGTCCTTGGGCAACACCTCTCCAGTAAAGGTGTTGTAATACGCCCCCCCTACAAGTCGCACCGTAAATATAGCAAGCACGAGTCGATCCATGCTTTTCGTAATGTTAACACAACTAACTAATTTCTTAGTAAGGCGTTCATTATATTATAATGGTAAAATTGGTTTTATCCTGTGATTAAATTGCTTGTTTGGATTATTGGCTATTCGTCTGTATCGAGTTGGGTGTTTATTTTTCTTGATTTAGTCGTTAAGGTCTTGAATGCTTGTGTGGGAAGGAGTTTTTCCAATTTTCTTGGACCTGGGTTTATCATAGACAACTTTCTGACCAAGGATAGAAAATAATATGGAAAGTGAAAATATAATGCTCTTGAAATGGCTTAGAGTCCAGAGGTTTCCAAACTTTTTTTTCCATAAAATGCGTCATATGTAATGAAATCATTATTTGAACCTGTAAAATGTTACTTTTTTTAAATTCCTTTATATTAACTACCACCAGTTCGTGCAGTTCTCACCAGAGAAAGGGCTAGAAACTCTGGTGTTGCTCTATTCAAAATTAGTTTAAGGTATAAACTACAATGCATGATGTAAAGAGTATAGAATCAATGTGTATTATATACTGTCCCATTGCCATTGCGGGGCACAGGCCTCCTACTGAGGGGGATTAGGCCTTAGTCCACCACGCTGTAGAGCGGGCAGACTACACACACCCTCACTTCTATAGAGAACTTCTCAGGTATGCAGGTTTCCTCACAATGTTTTCCTTCACCGTTAAAGCAAGCGATAATTTACAAAGAATACACACATTATTTTAGAAAACTCAGAGAGGTGTGCCCTTGGGTTATGAATCTGCAGACATGCGTCTCGGCAGTCCGTTCCACACCGGTTTTACATAGAACTAACATACCGCGTACTAAATATTAGAAATCACAATAACAACGTACATATTTGATAAACTACTTGATTTAATTTATATTGTAATTACTCCAATTACTTAACTGATAGTTAAACTAATTTTGTTGTTATTGCGTGAAACATTTGTCGATCAAGTAATGTATACCGACGAAGGAATTCACGCCAAAATGCGCGTTAAATATTGCATCCCCCCCGTGGCAATTCTTGTGCGCTTGGTCTCCGCACCAAATGCACGCCCATGCATGAGGGCACATTTGCCGCGACCTTAGGCGCACAGCTCGTGTGTATATCTCATGGTTGCTAAATTCACAGTGAGGTCTGTCTAAGGGTTCGTGAACATTTCCCTTCCTTCCAACCATCCTAAGAACTCCTACTCCTTCCTCTTCTCTTCCTTCCCTCTATCCCCTCCTTTCTTCCTCCCGGGCCCTAAGACCGTTTAGCTGCAGGCTGCCGCGCCTCCAGTGATAGTGGTAGGGCCCACCAACTCATCATGGGGCTGCCGTGGTTGCTAAGCCGGGGGATCGCTTGTACACAGATAACACAGCAGTACCCAAAAAAAAAAATTGCCATTGATTTGTTTTAAGTACTATAATCTATCATATCATATATGAATCTCTATTTCACTCATAATTTGAGAAAGACAACTGATTTCATACATATTTTTTATAAATTAACTAATACGTTGTTCATACGCAAAAAAATGGAAAATGTCTAAAGATTTAACTACTATTTTAATTTCGCGCGTTTGATGAACAAGAATTTAGCAGGCAGCTGTTATTTTTTGCATAAATATAAAAAATATATTGCTTCATAGACCTATATAATTATGTGTAACTGAACTCTTTAATCATTGGATCGATTTATATATTTGTTTTACGTGTTTCAATAATTCCATCAATTTTTGCTCGTTTAATAAAAAAGAATTGAAGAAAATTTTAGATTTTTCTCAGCATTTAATAGCAAGTTTCATCTTTCTTATGTATGTTACCTTTGTTTATGCTATTTAAAAAAACACACAAATTGCTCTCCATTTTTGTACCAAGGTCAAAATAAGAGACATTAAACTATATAGTTAGGTATAGATTGGACATCGGGACCAAATTTATGCTCCAAAAATTATAACCGATTGGTACTATGTTTGAAATGTCCGTGCGATAAGATGTCACAGCGTACTTAGATATTACTACAAAAATAATATATTTACAGAAAATATGCTAATATTTGTATTAAAAAGGGGGAAATCATGATATAGGAAAAATGAAAAATATTTTGCATTGGTATTTTGCTATTTCACGCTAGATTATTCAGCCATCACATAAGCGAAAAATTTTTAGAACTAGAAATATAATCTTTGAACTCTGGTCATAATAAATGAAAACACATTGATTACACGTCAAAAGCTTTGTCTATTTCGTTAAAAGGGTCAGTAAATACTTTCGTTGCTTTTGTAGTTGTAGCAGTCGGAGAAAATATAAGTTGCATATCCTTTAAGATCTTTTCTTGTATTTTATCTTTCTTTTCTCTATCTGCTGTGTTTAAAATCTCTGATTGGTTCAAATATTCTCCTAAATTGAATATAGGTTTTGTGACGTTAGTAGAAATGGTAGTATTTGTAATTTTAGTAGCAGTAGTAGTTTTTTTTACGGTAGTAATTTTATTTTTTACGGATGTTCCGATGCTACGTCGTATCATTAAAGGTAATTTGGTTTTCTTTGTTGTCACCTTTTGTTTTTGTGTAGTTTTCGTTTGTTTAGTAGTTAATTTGTTTTCTTTCTTCATGTTTTTGGTAGTTGGTAGTTTGGTAGAAATTTCAAAGTCGTTAACTTTTAAATCAATCAACCGGAGCGTTCCGTTTTTTGATATCTTCTCTCCGTTTTCAAACGTATTATTTTCAATACTTTTTAGTAGAGGTTTGGGGGTGGTAGTAACATTTCCGAAAGCTTTAGAACTAAGGACCTTTTGAGAATTAGACTTTTCTAAGCCAGTACCAGGCCAAAAATCTAATGTTCCAAAAGTATTTAATTCTGTTGTAGCTGTAACTTCAATTCTTTCTGTAGCAGTATTTAGAATTGTCGATTTAGTAATATTTTGTATATTTGCAGTCCGATTTTGAAATTCGTCGAAGTCAATATTCTTTCTATACGATTTAGTCTCGAATGATTCTATAGAGATGCCTTCGTAAGACTCTCTTGGTAGTCTCAACCATTTACGAGACTTTTTAGTTGTTTCAGATCGTTTTGAGTATTTTTTGGATTTTTTGTGGTGTTTCGTTGGTTTTTCGTTTCTGAAATGAAATATTCTGTTAATTACCTAACAAACAATAAGGGTTTTAATAGTTTTGTGTATACAATACTACTAGACTGTCTTGGTGACGTATTTGTACTGCATGCGCGGTTCGACAGCGCTCTGCGGTCCTGGGTTCGAATCCCGGATAGCTAGCGAAAAGATTGTGAACGTCCGTCCGATCCAACAATTAATGACAGCCAAAAAAAATATATATCGACGACGCAATGGTCCGCGCGAGCTGGCCATTTTAAACTAAAGAGGATATAATCCTACTTTATAGTTGCAGCTAAGCTACGCCTCCTGGTCTTCTAGTAATAATTTGCTAATTATATATACACTAGGTGATGCTCGCGACTGCCTCGGTGGAGTAGTTGTACTGCATGCGCAGTACGACAGCGCTCTGAGGCCCTGAGTTCGAATCCCGGGTCGGACAAAATGATATTTGGGTTTTTCTGCTCAGTATCAGCCCGCAGTTTGGAATTAGTACCCGATATGGCGATAGGATCGCGCCCTATCACATTATGGGACGGAACACACTTGGCGAAAAGTGGATGCCCTGGTTGCGCATTACATACGCCTTCGGCAATAAATGCGTGATGTTGTGTGTGTATAGTATTATTGGCTGATAAAATAACAATTCTGGTTTTTTGATTTCTAAAAAACGTTTGACTTTAAAGCGCAACATCGTAAGGAATGCATTGTTGAAAGTCTAGAGACTTTCCGGCCCTCACACCCGAGACTACAACTGTAAGCCAGGAGCGAGGGCATTCGACACCGAGCGGTGAAGCTCGTCGAGCCTGTGAACACTAATCTGTCTTTTTTTAACTTTATTTAAAGAGCTTGGTCGTTATTCCATGACTATGCAGCTCTGTAAGTCCGCTTTTACCCGTACAGACTCACTTTTGATGGTATTATTATTACATATTTTTTTTATGTTATAGGGGGCAAACTTGAATTTATCGTTCGCTTTAACGGTGAAGGAAAACATCGTGAGGAAACCTGCACATCTGAGAAGTTATCTATAGGAATTTCGAAGGTGTGTGAAGTCTACCAATCCGCACTAGGCCATCGTGGTGGACTAAGGCCTAATCCCTCTCAGTACTAGAGGAAGCCCGTGCTCAGCAGTGGGCAAGTATATAATACAGGGCTGATATTATTATTATTATTTAGTACAATTTTTAGAATAAATTGCGCGATCAATGAAAAATAAATACACGTTATATCTCATACTTATCCCTGAGCGTACCCTGTTGATATTTCGTGATTTTATTTCCGAACCCTTCACTTTCGAGTCTTACGTGATAAATGGATGACCCCTAAATTCTATTGCATTAAGTACTTAAAATCCTATAAACAAACTTACCTAAGATCTTTGTACCTCTTAGCTGTAGTTGTCTTTTTATTATATTCATCAGAGTCTGTATGAGTATTGTATTTAGTTTTTTCTTTTTTATTTTTACTTCTCGTTTTCTTAGTTTTGTCTTTCCACGTATTGTGTTTGTATTTAGCCGTTTTCTCTCTTGTTCTTATCTTTTTTACCTTTCCAGTATATTCTTCTACGTACAAAGTCATAAAGCGGGAACGTGCTGTTGATTTTGTATTTTTTTTATGTTTTCTTTTGTTTTTACCTTTACCTTTCTTTTTTGTAACTTTTGTTGTTTTCCTATCGTTAATATTGTATATTTCTTCAGAGTCGTAGAATTTGTCGGTTGTATATTCTGTTACAACGGAGAACCGTTTGGCTTTTTTGTGTTTTATTTTATTTTTCTTCGGTTTTTTTACTTCCTCGTGCGGTATTTTTGTTGTTTCGTCCTTCGTGTCTGTAATAGTTGAATCCTTGTTTATTTCTTTTTTGATTTTCAATCTATCTTTTGTGATAGAATCAAACTTCTCTTTTACCATTTTAGGTATGTCTGGCAAATTCAGGTTGATAGACTTTTCAAATTCTTTTACGACGTCCTTTGGAGTGTCTTTTAATTTACCAAAGATACTTTTATCTAGGGTATCAACTTTTTCCTTTCCAGGGACATTTATTTGCGGGTCACGATCTTTTATGGTATTAAAGTTTAATTCATTGTTGTTTGTAGGTTTTTGAGAAGTATCTTTTATATTTATTTTTGGAAATTCTACTCTCAATAAATCTTTAGAATCGAATTTAACTTCCATAACTTCAGGAGTTGTAACTTTTGAATTTTCGAAATACTTTACAGTATTAAACTGAAGATTGTTTCCATCATCTTCTTTATTAGTATGCTCATTAAAGACATGATTGACTGGTGAAGTACCTTTC
The DNA here is from genome assembly GCF_014839805.1 of Manduca sexta. Classification (NCBI taxonomy): domain Eukaryota; kingdom Metazoa; phylum Arthropoda; class Insecta; order Lepidoptera; family Sphingidae; genus Manduca; species Manduca sexta. The sequence continues at coordinate 4,161,168 of NC_051115.1, read as the reverse complement.
GTAGTTTTGTCTCTGCCACGTTTGTCAAATTCCGTATATCTTATATTCCAAACCTTATGCCCTTGTCTAAAAGGGTCCATGAAGTTTTTCCAAAACGTTTCCAGTCTGATTTTGAAATCTTTACGCGCGTTAACGTTCAAGTTAGTGTAATGGTCAAATATAGCATTCCTTAGACCCTCTCTGATAATTTTAATTAGATCTAAATTAGCTCTTTTAGACTTACTTTTATAAAGTTCAATATTGTTTAAGAAGTTTTTGAGTTTGTCTCTAGACTCTTTAGGGTATAACGAATTGATGTAATCTAAAAATTCTTTTATACCTTCTTCTCCCGTTTTTAAAGTATCGATGACTGTTTCTATATCATATCTCAGATCATCAGGGGTTTTGTCTTTAATCTGATTCAATTTTCGTCCGACGAATTTCCTCATATCATTATTTTGTAATAATTCGAAAAATTTACAGCCAGCGTAATGATATTTTCTTATTTCATCATCGATGACGGTGACGACGTCCTCCAAATCATCGTCATCATATCTGTTGATCATTTCGAAGAAGTTAATGAGGTAATCGGTGAATTTAAAGTCTTTATCCATCGATCTTCTTCCACTTTTTTCTTTGAGTACATTTTTTATTTTACCCAAGAATTTTTCGACGTTGTCAATGATTTGCAGGTCTGTTTCTTTATCGTTAAACTCTAGTATTGTGTCTAATGCTAGATTCACGCTGCGGGGCTGAATTGATTCGGTTTGACCTGGAAATAGGAGTAATATAATGTAGGCATTTATTTTTTAAGGGGAATGTGAGGATTTTGATACTAAATGATTTTTGGAGACTTATCGCATTTTTTTTTTGGTTTGAATGACGCGACAAGCTTGCCGTTTGCCTGATGGTAAGCGATACGATCCATAAACAGTAGAAACACCAGCTTGAAATACAGAGTATTGTTTTGTATTCCACTGCGCTCGCCATCCTGAGACATGAGATGTTAAGTCTCATTATGTCCAGTAGTTACATATGATAATAACAAACGCTGCTCTGCTATTTTGTGATATTACGGACGCCAAAGGCAAACATTAGAGAAAAAACTAAAAGCCAGAGTATTAAGAATGGCCGGTGCAAATTATGATAAGGAACCGAGATTATTAAGAAAAAGATAAATAATTAAAATTAAACTATTTTACAAATTTTATCGCAGTTTTAATATTTTACTTTTCTCCCGACGTTTCGAAGACTTTGCAGCCTTCATGGTCACGGGGGGGACTGAGGTGACTGACCTCCGAAAAAAAATCCCAAAATAGTTTCATTTTAACGTCTAACATCCGCGTAAACATAAGAAATAATTATAAAGATAAATAATATTTAAAAGTGCGTACCAAATACACAAATCAATAATATTGTAAAATACATAATTCAAACTGTTTCCATATTCTGTTTTTATAACATAAAAATGTTATTGCTTAGAGCATAATATAATAGTTATAGTGATTTGTAAGTTTGTTGTTTGTTCGTATAAATAGTTATAAAAAAACATTTGAAGGTTAGGAAATAAGTGAAGTTTCAGTATATCAATTTCAAAGATAACGAATGTTAAATCCGTGAGGCCATCTTAAATATTTAAGTAGCGTTTGAGTATTCGGGCATTAGAAACAAAAATTGATGCTAACGTGTATGCTTTTCGTATACATAATGAAATCTACCAATCCGTACTACAGCGTGGTGGACTAAGACCTAATTTCTCTCAGTAGAGGAGGCCCGTGCAGCAGTGGGACAGTACATAATACAGGGCTGATATTATTATATTTTTATACAAAATAAAAACACTTTCAGTTTTAAATATTACAATTCTAGATTTTAAAAGTTACTCCCTTATTCTTAGACGTTATTTATCTAAGGACGGAGCATTGCTGTGATAACAAGTCTGTTTCTCAGCTTTGTTTATCTGACAGCCAACTAGATTCAAGTTGTATCTCAATATTAGCCAATCACAATGGCCCTATGTCTACGCACTGCGAAGGCTGCCATGCCGTCAGCACTGAGAAACAGACTTGTTATCACAGCAATGCTCCTTCATTCGATAAAAAACGTCGATGAATAAGGAGGTTTAGTTCTATATAATAGTGTCATTTCTATATGTATAGAGAAGTCACAGGCACAAGTTAGTAAACCTATAAAAGTAATTCAATAACAATGTTGGCTTTTATATTTATTTGTAATATAACATTTGCATTGTGTGATACTCTTACACGTAAGTAACTGTTTTGATATAATATATATTTATATATTATATCTTCTTTCCTGCCAGCCCGAGCTGGCTTCTTTATTTACATTGTACTCTCATCTCTTTTATGTCCAATATAAAATGTCTGTAGTTATACAAGCGACTTAATATAAGTAATAATTTAATCATCTCATGTACCTTGATTTATAAGCGCAACTATGTTCGCCTAAGCATTTTATTTATTTATTTATTATTTATATAAATTGTATCGGCCCGGATAGCGACCCTACACAAAGTGTTAAAACCCGCCATAGTGGACCACGTAAGCGTTCCGGGATCAGTCTGTGTATATCCAGTTCCAATAGGCCGGCATAATTGTGTCGACTGGCAACGAATAATCATATCTCATCAGTGGACACAGGACCCAAATCAACTTATAAATACGATAGGTCACTAGATCGTGTCTGTATAACAGATTCTTCTGTATGTAAGCATTCAAGATTATATCCTGGAAGCTAATTGGATGGATGAAATATATACTGCTTGATAATGAAAATTTTAACTCATCTACACATATTATAAAACAAAGTCCCCTTCTCTGTCTGTATGTTATTAATTTTCTTAAAATGTACTGAACGGATTTTTATGAAATTTGGTATTTATTTATCTATACTATTATATAAAGCTGAAGAGTTTGTTTGTTTGTTTGAACGCGCTAATCTCAGGAACTACCGGTCCAAACCGAAAAATTCTTTTTGCGTTGGATAGCCCTTTGTTCGTGGAGTGCTATAGGCTATATATCATCACGCTACACCCAATAGGAGCGGAGCAGTAATGGCTAATCTCAGGAAATACCGGTCCAAACTGAAAAATTCTTTTTGCGTTGGATAGCCCTTTGTTCGTGGAGTGCTATAGGCTATATATCATCACGCTATACCCAATAGGAGCGGAGCAGTAATGGCTAATCTCAGGAACTACCGGTTTGAACTGAAAAAATCTTTTTGTGTTCGATAGCCTTTTGTTCCTGGAGTGCTATAAGCTATATATCATCACGCTATGACCAATAGGAGCGGAGCAGTAATGAAACATGTTGCAAAAACGGAGAAAATTATTAGTTTTGAGAGCTTCCATTGCCTGCGCTGCGTAAACGGTTAAAGTTATGCAACAATCATGTATGACGGGATTGTTCCACTTAAAAAGTTCTAAAAATATATTATAAAACATAGTCCCCCGCTGCATCTGTCTGAACGTGTTAAACTCAAAAACTACCCAACGTATTAAGATGAAATTTGGTATGGAGACAGTTTGAGACCCTGGGAAGAACATAGGCTCCCGGGAAACTACTACTTTTATAACGGAAAACTTTAGCCTGAAAAACTTTATAACGCGGGCGGAGCCGCGGGCAAAAGCTAGTTTATTTATAAAGATACACTAAACAGATTACTGACAATAATAATCTAAATTACATTAAATTGGATCTAATGACTAGTCAGAAACCAAAGAGAAGTGTATACAACGTTATGGAGATAGTTTAAGACCCTGGGAAGGTTATAGGCTTTCTATCCCGGGAAAATATATAGCGGGACTTTTATCCCGGAAAACTCCTTCACGCAGGCGAAGCCGCGAGCAAAAGCTAGTTACTGATATATTTTCTAAAGTTATTTTGACCTTTAATATAAAGCCTGTATTTTCAGCAAATACAAACCAGAACTTTCTAGATTATCTATACGACGGAAACTATCAAGACAAATTCTCTCATCCACAATACGACGCTGATGTTAACACAACCATCATATCTTCAAAACCCATTGAAAATTCGACAATAGACGACGAACAAGCCAAATTAGTGCGACACGAATTAACAAAGTACGCCTTAAACCTTTTCAAAGTAGTGGCAAACCGGTCTTTCGTAGCATCCAAATTGGATTTGAAAAGAGATTTGAATTACACAGAAGGTAATGTCAACGAATTCGTAATTAAATGGTATTTGAAAGAAATAAACATGAGTAGAGGTGATATATTTTTTACTAAGGGCAATAGTTCCGAAGAAGTTCGAGGTAAGGAATTGAATAATTTAATAATTGATCTGTTAAATAAAAAGTTAACGGGTAAGACGGGTAAAATACCTGAAGATGCTCGATCTCCGATAGATGAAACACTAAGGAACTTAGACAAAGAAAACTACGAAGAAAGAATAAGAAAGATAGAAGAAGAAAAAACAAACAGAGAGAGATTAAGAAAGATAGAAGAAGAGAGGTTAAATAGGGAAAGAATTATGAACTTACAAAAGGAGAATATAAATAAGGAAATAGATAAACAAAAGATAGATATTACTAAATTGAATACAACTAACTGGGAGTATCTAATGCTTAAAAAAATCAAGGAGAATTACAAGAATAAGAAATATGACGACCCGTACATAAGCTTAAGCGATATTGACAGACAATCAAACATTAACCAAGATAGACCGACTCCAAACCCTGGGAGGCAGTTCCACAATCCTGAACATCCTGGGATTCCTCCGAATTATCCCAATCCAAATGAGTACCCTGTACCAGGCCGTCCAGGGTATTCTCCCGGGCCTGACTACCCAGAGTTGCCTGTTCATCCAGCCACGATATATCCACCACGCAACCCTGAGGTGCTTGGAGCGTTCCCTAGCCCTGAAGAAATGGGGATTCAGCTGATGCCTGGAGAACCTGGGTATACTGGCACGGCAGAGATACCAGGTAAGGTTCAGTTTAGTATTACTGACAAAGATGATTTTTTAAACAGGCAAAGGAACCTTTATCAGCCTAGTTGCGGAACGGACTATCGAAACTAATGTCCGCAGCTTCAAACCCCAAACATAACTCTACTGTTCTAAAGATATGTGTGAATGCTTTGTGAATTATCGCTTGCTTTAACGGTGAACGAAAACATCGTGAGGAAACCTGCATACCTGAGAAGTTCTCTATAGGAATGAGTGTGTGTGAAGTCTACCCGCACAACAGCGTGGTGGACTAAGGCCTAATCCCTCTCAGTAGTAGAGGCTCGTGCAGCAGTGGAACAGTATATAATACAGGGCTGATATAATTATTCTAAGGGAAACTTACCGGTTATTACTTATGTAATGAAGTCACTTGACAGTGCTATTCTTTTTTTATACGTCGAAGTCACCCCACTTTATATAATGATAAGAGGAGTTAGGTCCAATAGAATGTCGACTAACGACAAATGATTACCACTCAGTCGACACAATTATGGCGGCATTAAAATGTAGGTAAATATTGTAACTTTGACTTTGCGGATGAACAACACCTCAGTCTCCTGACCACGAAGGCTGCAGTCTTCGAAACGTCGGGAGAAAATTAGAATAAAAAACCACGATGAAATCCGAAAAATAGTTTAATTTCAATGTCTAACATTCGCATAAACATAAGAAATCACTATCCCATCGCATATTTCCTCCACAGGTCCAACTCACGGTATCAGATGGACTCCACCTATACCTCACTTCGGACCCACGGGCGTGACCCCCAGACCGTTACCGGGAGAGTCTCCGCGTCCCACGAGGTCCCTCCCCCCCAGCGTGCATGGAGACCCTGATCGACCGTTTGGAAGTCTGTTACATCGTGAGTGACCTATTTACTGAATTTATATTATAGATAATTGTGACTGGATTTTTCTATCTTAAAAATTACAGTTACAGCTCGGAGTCAGGAAGTTGGTGGTGTGATTTCCTCGTGCTCGTAAAGCCGTTGGTCCTGATCTCTCTCCGCTCATGTCGTCTCACCGGACTATGAGGAACAGAGAGTGCTTGTGTATTGCACACACTAATGCATTATAATATCTCCTGTCTGATTTCCGTTGAGATTGGCCGCCGTAGCAATTCGGCTAAGAAGGAATCATTGTACCAAAAGTCTTTTGCAGTAGATAGGATGATGACCATTTACACGGTGCATGATGACGCAGGTCATTCTTGGAGACGACCAAGCCGCTCATTTTATTGTAGGGGCCAGAAACGTATGCAACACACGAAATTTAAATTACAAAGTTCTGAATCGCACTCCACTTCGCTCGTGCGTGCGTGTAATAGCGGTGAGGTGTGGAATTTAGATGGAGTCACCTTTAAGTCGTATCGTAGACGCGATCAAATATGTACCATGTTTTCAGCCTCGGATCTATGGTGGGGCAAGCCGGGGCCCATACTCCGGGCGGCAAATGTAAACTTTGACTACTAAGACATCCCGAACATTACACACATAAATTATTTCCCGCGCGGCGCGAAATGATGATGATGCCAAGTTAAAAATATAGGTGGTCGGGAGCGGCATTATCCAGATTTTGCCCTGTTTCCAAAAAAAACAAGATCCGGAATTGCATGTTTTTAGTCTAGTTACATTATTTATTTACCACGCAAAATATGGCCTTGCAGAGAACCCTAAACCAGTGACAACAACAAGAGATCCGTTCTTCGATGGTCTACTCCAAGATATGCAGAGTCAGAAGAACGGGTATCTCACCACGTTCTTCATAAAGCTATTCGAATATGTAGCAACAATGAAGAAGCAATACGCCAGACTCTTAATAGTAAGATTGGAACCAATTGTAAGTAGGTGAGGTTGTCAACACCTGTATGATTTATAAGACCTGTATGACGCAATGTCTATTTCTGCCGCCAAGCAGTGTGTAGTCACTGTTGTGTTCCGGTTTGAGAAGTAGCCAGTGTAACTACTGGACATAAGACTTAACATCTTCTCAGGATGGCCTGCGTAGTGAAATACCAAATACTTTGTAATTCAAGGTGTTGGTGTCTCTACTGTTTATGGATCGCATCGCTTACCATCAGGCGAATAGCTCGTCTCGTCATTTAAAGCAGAAAAAAAAGGTGAAAGGTAGTTTATATAATGCTAGTATATAATACGACTATTACTTCCATAAGTATTCTTCATGTTAACATCTGCTTCTATAAAACAAATTATATTTTAATTTTTAAACTATTATTTTAGTTTAAAATCTGTTACGGATTATATCCATAGCCGTAGATGTTTCATCCTCTCTGTGACCAGCCTGAGCCGAGGTTCATAACCGGTTAGTAGGTTGTCCTCAGGTTGCTTAATTTCCAAGGATTGCGAGTATAAAGCGGTCACCCAAAAGTCCAGTATGTTTCTATAAGCCGACCCCCGCCAGGCTTAACGTAGGGTCATGGAAAAAAACTGTATACTGTCCCACCGTTAGGCGTGTTTTCTGAGGTCTAGCTCAGTCCTTACTTTACCATATTGTGAGAAGACTTTAGATACTTTCAATTAAAAAAGAATTTCCCTATCGGTTAATAAATTACTAAATTATCAGATAACTTAAAAAAATACACATCGAATTGAGAACCTCCTCTTTTTGAAGTCAGTTAATGAAAAAAAAAAAAAATTTCATTGATCCAATTGATCGATTTGGAAGTATTGCTTTTTTAACGAGCACAGCAAAGTGAACCAACTACACCTGATGGTAAGAGTGCGGTCCAATAGAATGTCGACTGACGAGAGATTACCCCTCAGTCGACACAATTATGTCTGTTGGATATACATAGGCTGATCCCGGAACGCGACACACTTACCGCCACTATGGCGAGTTTTAACTTGTGTACGGTCGCTATCTGGGCTGATATAAATATCCTACCACCAGCAAATTATTAGACCTTAGTTTTAATCCAATTACTTTCCCAACCCAAATACTCTAGGCTATGACATTTTACAAATAGACGCGTCATAGACTAACAAAATTGAACATAAGAACAGCGCAGTATTTACTATAGTCACATATCTGTACAGCCCTAGCAGCTCGCATTGATACGGCCCGAGCGTCGACCGCCGTGGCCATCTAGTTTATAGGTCTCTGTCGCCATGACAGTCGAATAAAATGCATTTACTAGTTAAAAATTAAATTAAATAGTGTATACTTATCACTAACGTATGAAATGAAACGTTTTTTTCATTCACAGTTGGAGTATAATTTGTACATCGTCTAAAACACAGGAAGGCATTTTATTTATAAAAATACAAAAAGTTAGTAAGCCGACTAGCCGCGACAGTGGTTGGAGGTTGACTAAGTGAATGTCGGGCAATTACCTTGCTTTTGTCTTGACTGTATTGAGCTCGAACAACGTATCTATGTAATAAAAACATCTTAGATTCAAACACATTCCAGACTTCATGGTCAGCAACAACTAATTGCATTCGGTGAACCGTTAACAACTAAACTCCTGCACAACACTCGCCTGATGAACTCGGCCCCAGCAGACGTTGTTCAGAGTGAGTTTAATAATATCAACCCTGTATTATATACTGTCCCACTGCTG